>NW_010199184.1:0-206 GCF_000695765.1 Mesitornis unicolor
GGTGATCGCCCCGGGCTCCCCACGCCAGGCCGCAGCCTGGGACTCTTCGGTTCAGACCCGCGGTGACTCTGGGCTGCGAGTGCCGGGGAACAAAAGGCGGCTCCGCGGGCGAGCAGCCTCTGCGGCCCGGGCCGGGACTTGGTGAACTTTTCCCCGGGCTGGAGCCGCTGCGGCTCCCCCGGGGCCGCGGTGGTGGGGCCGGGGGG
>NW_010199184.1:230-19657 GCF_000695765.1 Mesitornis unicolor
CTCCTTCGGATGCTCCGGCTCTGTTATGGCCAGTCTCTAACCCTGAAGGATCGTACCATGCAGGAGGATTATCTAAAAGTGCATCAGCTGCTAACACGGGAGATAACAAACGTTTTGGTTTGATGAGGATTGCCAGAGAAGTTGCAGTACCACTTCTGTCTGTTCACACCTCTGCGGTGTGTGCAGTTTATGGAGTAAACGTTATAGTCAGAAGCAATAGTCATTTCTCAGTGGCTACCCTCATTTACAGAAATATGTTTTAATTATACAGGGATGATTTGTTTCACAAATTACCCAAATCTAGGAAAGGCAAAATTAAGAATGACACCGTGACTCGTGCTATTTTGAAAAAGACTTTGCTGTTTGCACTGTGACGTGTCAATAGCACATTGAGCTATTAGCACTGGGCCCTCACACATGCACATAAAGATCCCTTTCACACTGTGTTTTTCCTGGTGCGATGTTTGTCCAACCTCTGGGGCCTTTTGTGAGGCACTGCATGAGATGCTGGGGAAAAGAAGGGTGCTGTGCAAAGTCTAAACTTACGTTAAAGCCTGGGCTTTTTTAGAATCTTTTCAAATGAGTAGATAAAGTTTGATGAAATACAGAGATCACTTTAGGAGGGAGAAATAACATGGGCTCAAATAAGGAGGTTCAGTGGCTGAAGAAAACTTTATTCTAGAGAAATTGCTTCTAAACAGATCTCATGAGTGTACTTTTCTGTTGCTCTTTATGATAATCTCCTCTTCAGCTGCTGCGATGCCCAAGTTTGTGGGTACTGCTGTAGTGGGTGCCTCCCTTGTCGGAAGGCACGGAGCTGCTCTCGCTGGAGATGCCGAGCAGCATTCGGGGAGCGCGCACAGCTCTGCCGTGCGCACGCGTGCTGGGCCCAGGACCTTAGCATGCTGCTTTGTTAGTAGCTAATATAGAGAGACACGGGAGCATGAATTAAAGATGAAATGTCAACCTTAACTTTGAATGCTGCTAAGGACTTCAAGAGCTCTAAAATGCATAGTAAATGTTTGCTGTTGTCTGTTATGCCAACTAATTTTGGAAACTTGCAATCCTTGCTGATAGACAGCATGCTTACTGTAAATTTCACTTATTCAGTAACTTTACTGTGTTATGCATAGTATGCATTTTTTCAGGCTCTGTTACAGGTTACTGTAGGGAATCTTTTTTATCTTTTTCAAGTGTCCAAAATCTTCAGTGGCTTCTGAAAACCAGTAGCTTATTGTGTCCATTAAGTCGCTGCAAATGCAGTTATATATAACCTTTTGACTGTACCTCTCCTCATCATACAATGAGAACAGAGCACACATTCAGAAAAAGTCAGAACTAACTTTTGACCTATTCAAAAACGCATTTCAGTTGCTGTGCTCCTGAACATAATTTTGGCAAGTATCTTGTAGGCCAGGCGTCCAATCTGCAGCAGAAAATATTTTAATTAACAGAGTACAGCTCATGATGCATGTGCCTTATAATAGATACCTTTGTATGCAAAAGGCCTGATCTGGAGCAGCCTGACGCGCACAAAGCTGTGTTGCTGTTGCTGTGAGCTCTTCTCTGGCTCAGCTGGGAAGGCAGCAACGTGGTGTACAGGTGTTTCAAGGATAGAAGAGGAATTTGTGAATGAGTTCCTAGAAAGGAGGATCTTAACTGTGTTAATTTAATCTCATTTTCTGCATTGTTTATAGTCTGTAACCACAGGAATCATTGTAATGTTTTTTGTTATTCTGGAAAAAGAGTACATTTATTTTGAAATCTTTCCCTCCTCCCTCCCTTCTTTTCTGTCCATTCTGTCCTTTTTCCCTGAATTCCTAAGGAAAATAAATGATTACTCTGAGGCACTGAGATGACCAGGAGGCACAGAAAAAAAGAGCTGAAATATTTACTCTGCTGAAGTAAATGGGAGAACTGTTATTGATTTCACTGGGGACAGTATTTCACCTCAAGTCTTTCTGAAACTCATTTGAGTATCCTGCCCACTCATCCGTGCCAGCTTCATTGTTAGGAGCTGAATCCATATTCTCCTTGTGACAGTGACATTGCCTGTGACAACTGCCAGGAAGCAGGAAGTGAGATGGCAAGAGGAAACACGTTGTGTGGTTGTATATATGCGCAAAAGCAGAATTATTTATGTGAAAATATTCTCAGGATCATTAACACGTCAGGTTGATGGCATATGACCTACCTGTGGAAACCTGTATTTTGTATCGCAATGTATACAACTACCAAATGTAGAGCCTTTAGTGTAAATGCATTGTGCCCTGCCAGACAGTGCTGCTTTCCACCTGCCTCCTTTAAAGAGTTTTTCCTAGGGCTGTACAGTTGTTTTTCTCCTTTTGTGGGTACAGCACTGGTAGAAACATGGCAGCCTGAGCTGTGAATCCCCAGGCAGGGCTTGGGATCTCCAGTTCCCTGTGACCCAGGGCCTGGCAGTGAGAAGGGAGCTGCACCCTGGGTCCTGGGCTCCTCACTCCCTGCACCTGGGAGCTGTCCTGCACACACCTCCCAAGGACCTGGCAGTTGGACCCCCTCTCCACAACTGCTTTTTGAGAGCAGGGTTGGGCTTTTGAATTGGTTGTTGATACTGGTTAAGTAGACCTAAGGGTATGGGATGTCATCTTAGGGTTTTTTTTGGGCAAGCATTATTTTTGAGTATGACAGGCATTTGAAAAGGGACTAAATACATATCCCTGCCATTGTTTGTAGTACAGTAGTTTCTAGAAGTTTCCAGATTGGGATTGTTTTTGTAGAGATAATGTGCAACATGGTAAACACACATAAAAGGCGAAAGAGGAAATTAAGATGCAGAAATATGGTGATTTGTCCAAGGTTATGCAGTCGGGCACTGGCATAATCAGGGCCACAACTGAGGTATTCTGAGATTCAGTCCAGTGGTTTATGCTGAATCTCATTTACCCTAATAGGATTACTTACATGTTTAAAGTAAAGCATGTGCTTAAGTGCTTTGCTGGATCAGGGCCACATTTGATAAGTTTTCGGTGGTAGTGCTAGAGTACACAACTTGGCCCTGCATGTGTCTGGCTGGTGGTGGCTGGGGGTAACAGCGAATCTACCTCTGCTTCATGGAATTGCACGAGTTAAATCATGGTCTGCCTGTGGTGTACTAAAACAAAATTCATCAAAAAATAGCAATAAAAATCACAAAAAGTTGAAAGAGCCCAGTTGTAAAACATTCTGCTGCTTCTTTGAGCCCTTTTATGGTTCTGCAGATGGAGAATGATCTTGGGCATTTGCTGTAGTTGAGTAGTTTTTTCTAAACAAACTTTTTCACTTTTTGAGTAAATTACATGTCTTGTACTAAAAATATTTAGGCAACTACTATTCATCATAGCAAATACATTTTTTAATTTTTATTTTTTAAAGGAACCATAATTCTTATAATGCAACTTGGAAAAGGGGAAAGAAAACTCCAAAACCTAAACACGTACTTGCACTCCAGTGCTTGAGTTATCATTATATTAAATTCCAGAATCCTTACTTCATTATTTAGCTGTCTACTTTTTGTAATGGTTATCTCTTCTATACAGATTGCCCTCGAAGGATACAAATTTCAAACATACATACCTTAATTTAGGCACTAGCATCCATGTGTGAATGTCAGAGCTTGATGTTTTTGGCTGAAATATTCTGCATTTTACAAAGGAAGCTCAGGAAGGTTATCTTGTTCTTCCAGAGGTAAAGTGAAAACAGCAGTAGTTTAGTAGCAGGGGTTGTAAGTCATTCTTATTAGTGTGTGGCGTTAGGAAAAAATGGATTGCAGTTATGCAAATGCTTCAAAATTACTCTTCTTGCAAATTTAGTGTGGCTATATATGCATAGGTTTTTCTTTCATATAGCAGATGGTGAGAGACAATGGGTGCACGTATGCTGTTAAGCTAGCAAGCTCTGCACTCACTCATCTGCCCTGTGTATATGCGAGTTCACATCTGGGCTCCACTCAAGGGCAGTCTCTGACTGAAGCTGCTGTGGCTCTGTGCATACCTGAAACCTGACCATGGCAGGGGCTGCCCCAGGCGATGGACGAGGGCCAGAAAGCACCGAGGAGCTACCACAAAGGCGAGAGCAGGGATGCATAAGCATAGACACATGTAGGGGTCTTGCTGGAGACAACTTAAATAAGGGACTGGGAACCTTCCATTGAAGTATCCACGCAATAAATGCCATTTTATCTTCAGTGGTTCCCATTGATCTGCTGGCACATGTGGCAAGTGTGCTGAACTGCTGCTTCCCCAGAGCAGCCCTCCTCTGCCTCTGGTATCTCAAAACCACAAGATTATGCAGGCAACTACTGCTGGGGAGCAAAAAGGTTCCCAAAATATTTGGCTGTCCAATCCAGCACTAAAAATGTTGGGTATATGATTCTCAGTGCTTGGAAGAGGAAGTGCAATGATCAGATGAGTATGTCCATGAGAATACAGATTCATGCTGCTTTTCAGGAGCAAACTTCCCACGAGTTTTGTGATGTAGAACAGAGGAAGGAAACCCTGATATCCCAAAGGCAACAACTGTGCAAGAACCAGCATTGCTCAGAAGCAGGCATCATGGTGATATTAACTGGATTGTGCAGTGTACAGTTTTTCTGTTGCTTAAATAATGCAGCTCCTATACTGAATGTTCCGTTTGTTATCAAGACATAAGGAGCTGGTTGTATACAAAGTACACTTAGTAGAAGTGGATTTAAAAATATTTTAGATGTTTTCATTACAACGGGTTACAACTGTATTACTGAGATATTTGTAATAACTTGCAGTAATATATGAAGAGTTTGAGTTCAGTGCTGAAGGGTAGTCTGGAGGACTTAAGTGTGGAAATGCCTAGTGGGTGTGTTTTAAAATAATGATCATTTGTAGCAATCAGCTCTGATGTGAGCATGTCGTGGACGTGGATGCCCACTCACAGGTCTGGCTCTAGAGTGAGGGCGTATTGGCTAAATCCACTGGGATCCCAAGAGCAGCATAGCATCACCTGGATCAACCCTTGTACTTCATGCAGAGATGCAGAGTCCAGCCTAACCCTATAATGAAGTATTGCGAATTTCTATGAAATCTAAAACAGAAACAGAGGAAGTAACAGCTTATGTTCTTTGGCAGATACTTGAGATGAGAGTAGCTTGCATTGACTGGAAGTTGTGTGACACATTTGCTGCAGTTTTGTGCAGTGCCTGGCAAAATGAGGCCAATCAAACTGTGACCTTTGGGTTGCGCTGCAGGCCTTTATTAAATTTACAGTTAATACATGCCTAGATATTTGTTGAATTCTGACACTCCCTAAAAACCTAACTAATGCTATTGAATTATGATAATCTAATTTAAGAGGAGAAGAATTTGCGCAGCACTAATCCTACCTTTTTACCTGTAATCACGTTTCTACAGCTGTAAAATTGAATACTGTTATACAGACCTAATGGCAGGGTTGAATTTTCAAATGCTTCAAACTCTTATCTGATAGCTGCCTTCTGTACTGCTACCTGTCTGTGTGATGTATTTATAGAGTGCCAGTCACCATAGTATCTCTGTGATGATTGCTACCAAAATTGAGAACTCTGAGGTGAAAATCTAATCAGGACTTTAGATAACAATGTCACACAAGAGCCTTCTGCTCTTTGCCACTGTGCTGTGCTCAGATGAAGGCTTTGATGAGATCATGCTTGCTGCCGCGTTATTCATTATTTATTTTTGTAACGAGATTTCTATTTCATATCTTTTCCACTGCATGTTAGCACCTGTCAAACCAATCCAAGTTCTGGTTTGAATGTATTCTCTCTGTTTGTACCTGAAACAGTGCATTGAAAAATACAGGCACTATGGGGCTGCTGAACTAGCAAAACCAAAAGGGGAGACTGTCATTATACAACTGTCTGTCATTACACCTCGGATATCCGAACAGATTCTTTCATGAACTTTTTCAGACGCTTCATGGTAATGGGCAGACAGGCTGAAAATCCTATTTTCATCTGAATAAATATAACTGAGTTTTGTGAGTAGAGTCCTGGAGATATGATTGACCAGTGCTGCGGACTCAATTCTGTTGGAAAAGGTGTGCTACTAAAGCTAGACAATATTAGTTTATTATTGAAATGAAAAATGTTTTAAACAGTTCATTGAGTTTTCCGTTTGTTTGCATAGTTCATGTGCCAGCTGTTGGCATCAGTGTTCTCTGTTCACTCCTGCAGCCCACGTTTTGTTGAAAAGCCCTGTGTAAGTATCAAAGGGGAAAAGAAAAGCAGTCTGTTCTCAAAAATGGAAAGTTGAAAATATCTCTTAATATCCCTTTCAGATTGATTTTTTTTTTTAAATGTCATGGTTAGAAATATTTTTCTTTTTTCTCTGGCAGAGAAAAAAGTATTTCAGCTTGTTTATACTCATTGGAGACTGATTCGTTGTGGGCAGCTTTGGCTTACTTATATGGACATTAGATCAGGCCAGCCCTTGGTATTTTGTGGGAGAAATTGGTATCAATGCAATGTTTTATTTTTGCTGTTGTAACGTTATAGCCCTTCTTACTGTCTGGGTCACTACGACCATGTATTATCATTCCTGGCCAAAGACTTGTGAGAGCTAATCTGAATCTTATGGAAAAGAGTGGGTTGTGGTATAGTGACGTTAGGAAATGCCAGGATTTGGACTGGCAAACTCTGAAGTATCTATTTGTTTGGGATCTATTTGTTTTCTGCTTTTATTTTTTTTAAATGATTTTTTTGGATGTTGTCAGCATGACTTCATGTGCTGCTGGGCTGAGGTGCGAGCTGCAGAGGCAATAGCATGGGTATCTCCTCTCTGTCCTCATCTGCATTACAAAGTATGGAGTTGGTGATGATGTAAAATCATTATGTTAAAGCAGAATATTGCTTGAATAGACACATTTACATTTGGATTTTCTCTGTATTTCATATTCTGAAGAGTTCTGATCAACTGGGCAACTTAACAGAAGGTTGCAAATATGTAAAATTACAGTATGGCAGGATTTTGGCAAATGAACTCTATATGCAGGTGGTTTTGATTACTTGAAGTGAGTTGCCTTCATTTCTCCATTTGGTTTTCTTCAGAAAATTTTTCAAGATAAACTCTTCGATGTTTAGCATTCAGAGTAGATATAGTTTAACTGTAATTCTGTAAGCAGTTTATATGAGAGGAAATAGGGATCTAAAACCTAACTAATTTTTGATATGCAAATTAATAAAGTATTACGGGTTTTGTTTTGCTTGGGGTTTTGTTTGCTTGGTTTGGTTTGTCTGGTTGTGTTTGTGTTTTTTTTTTGTTTTGTTTTGGTTTATTTTGGTGGTTTTTTTTGCAAGGAACCCATGCATGGAAACAACCTGAGCTGTGTGAATCATCCTTTCTATTCCAGTGAGACAACTCCTGTATTTAAAGTCACTGAGTTATAAAAAGGCTTGTAGGTTCAGGATGTATTTGAACACCTCAATATTGATTAAATGTCTAATTTTGATATGAAAAATTCTGTTAAAACCATGCAAAAACCAATGGTTGCATAGTGGAGTAGCTTATTTTCAGAGAAGATCATACTTATTTGCTGTTCTTTTAACGCTGCTCTCATTATAGTCATATGGCTTATACAAATAGTTTAGGTATCCTAAACCATTCAAAACTCAACTATTTGTATTCTGTGTTTTGTATTTCTGTATTTGTATACCGTATTTCAGTATTACTTTGTCATTAATAAAAGTGCTTTTGTTAAGCTGTACTTTCATCAGTAAACTCTTTTACTGATACAGGATTAGCAGTCCTCTTTTTTAAGCAATTTGCTTTCTTAAATAAATAACAATTTGATTAGGCATGGGAAAAGTAGTCGTTCTGTTTTCTTTAGTAGGTTAATGCTGTTACTTTTGTGGGTTCCTGGTAATGATGATAATAATGAGCAGTCATGTAAATATGGGGAAATCATGGTATTGATTTGTTCTAGTGAAAAACTTGATAGTTGTGGTTTCCTACCACAACCCAACATGATTCTTTTTTCTCCTATTGTTCTGTTTGATAGGGTTTGAAATACATTAACATTACATTTAAAAAAAGCCTACTCTACATGTGGCAAAATAAGCAGAGTTTTACAATGCATTCTCTGCTCTTTTTCACAGCAGAACTGTAAGTGAAAACAAGACTGAGCTCAAGACTGTACAGTGGGCACACCACAAGTGTAAATGCATCGTGAGGTGCGAACAGGAGAGCTTGGTTGAGATTTGCACTACAAAGTAATCATTAAAGTACATTGTATGTTTATACCTGTGTGACTTTGTGGTTTTCTGAGAGTGTACAGTAACTGTATTTTGAATGATAAAATGTAGTAATTTGTATCAATTTATTTTGTCCTGCCAAAGGATTCATAAGTGCAAGATATTATTAAATAAGGGGCTGTAACAGCCCTTAATAAAGGGTTGCTTTTGCTGTCCTTTCCTTCTGACATTTTTAAAACCTACTTAAAGTTATCTTTATGCTCCTGTAGTGCAACTGAGACACAAGGAGCTCCTGTGGAGTGGTAAATCAGCCGGTGTGTCACACGAGTCAGCCTGGCTTCCTAAACGGTGGCTTGTGTCATTGCTTCCATGATAGAGGTCTACCTGTTGTTTATGGCATAGCAGAGGTGCTGGTGAGGAAAGCTGCCTTTGCTTTGTTCTCGTACCTTGGTCTAAGCATTTTTTAAGGTAATAGCTTTGTGCTGGGGTCTTGGATGATGTTTGTGAGGTGCACAGAGTATCGTATGGCTTGTTGAAAATAGGCAATTGTTGTTTCAAGGGTTTGACAAGCCGTCCATATGTGCATTCTCAGTTTTGATGGTTGTCTTACCTTGGTCTTTTTAAAGTAGTGTTTGAATTGGATGTGGGCATCAGTGGCTTTAGTGAAGTGTTTCAGTACCCCATGCTCTCCTAGTCATGCTACCTTGATTGCTTGTTTCTCAGATTTTGTGGAATTAGCTTTGTGGGCACCTTTTCTGTGAGAGGACCCTCAGACCATCTGTGGGTGACTTTCCTGTGTCCCCTTGGTTCTGCTTTGGCTTGGACTTGCTGATAGCACACAGCAAAATCCTAAGCTTCTTGGAGCCACCCACAACTGAGACAGAATTTCAGTTGATACGCAGTTCTGACTGAACAAGGTGAAAGGCAGGCAGTGTAATCTAGGGCTAAATACAACTTGGACGGATTAATCAAAGATCATATGAAAGGAAAACATAGTAGTTCTGCTCATTAAATCCCTACTCAAGTAGGCAAAGCAATAGCACTTAAGTATTTTGGATACACAGGTTTGTGATATGTCCAGTGTGCAGCTTAGAGATCCGTCTTGCTCTTCTATCTGCAATTCTTGTCAAAAAACAGCTATATAATTGCATTGTGAGCTTCTATGTTTATTTTATCTCAATCTGCAACTGTAGTTTGCAGTTTATGTAGCAAACTGTTTTTCTAAATTTAGTCAGCAAACAACTTGTGATAGGATAGCAGCCTTTTTCTGTCTTCGCTGGTAACAAGTGTTTGAGTAAGGATGGCGAAGATTGGCTTTGACTTCTATCAGCACAAATACATTGCTGATGATAACGTATCATAGAAGTATGCTGCCTATCTTCCTGTATTCTGTTCTCTAGTAAATAGCAGTTTTTCAGGGGAGGTCTCAGAATTTGCCCTTTTGTTAATAGTCTGGCAGAGAGCTTACATACCAGGAAAGGACGCCAGTTCTTCACTTGATCTTGTATTAAAAGGGATTTTTTTTGAGTTTTGTGTTGGTTTTTGTAAAGAAAAATTGGCAGCTCCTACTTGGAATACATGTCACTAATAAATGTTGAATCAAAAACGTGACTCTTGTACAGTCACACGTTTTTAAAATGCAGACAATGTGTATTGGTCTGCATCAGCTGTAGCAATCTTCCACTGCTTGGAAGATGTGGGGAAAGGCTATTTGCTGCTGTGTGGGATGCATACACTGGGATGCGTACAACTTCTCTGGAGATCATGGGGCTCCTTATAATTGCTTCTGACTTTCGGACTGCTAAGAATCTGAAGTCCACAATAGTGCGCTCTGCATCATATTCCATGTTATTTATGTGTTTATGCAGAACTGTTTCTAAATAAAAGTTTTTAAAGTCATTCCATTATGAGGCATAAATGAAGAGATAGTGATGATGGAGTGCTTGATTCATATTATGACTAACAGCAGGTGAACATTATGGTGTTAATGCCTCATTCTCAGTGTTTCTGTGACTCAAAAGTGATAATAAACTCCGTTAAAATATCATTACATCAATTAAGTGATAATGCATAGGAAAGGATAAAGTCTAGAGATCAGACGAATATAATGGCGATCTGTATAATTTTAGACTATATAAAGTATTTCTAGATCTTCTGAGTTTCATTTATTCTCTACATGGGTGAGAACTGATACCAAGCACACACCTTGCTTTCTCTCCCCCCCAGATGTAATCTTTTTCTTTTAAAATAAGTGTGAAAGTAAAAAAGAAGGAACAATTTCCATGGAGGAAAATAAATTCTGGTCTTTCAGAATCATGAACTCAGATTGATACTTCATAGCTACAGTGAGTACAAGTAATGCACCACCAATCTGGCACAGACATTTGACAGTGAAATATCTTTGATCTCCTACTTCTTTTTAACTACAGTTTTTCCATTTCTTCTTATTTTGTTGAGTCTTAGTGTTTTACTTCATCTTCCACACTGCTGTGGTAGGAAGCAGTCATTATATTCTCTCTTGCCAAAGGAAATGGCCATTTGTTAATTTAGAAAAAGAATTGAGAAGTGACTGTGAAACATGTTAATGAGAAAGAGGGACTGGTGGCTAGGGAACATTGCTGAATATTTACAATTTGGGGATCAAGGATTTTCTATCTGACTGAGTTCCTAAACTCCCTGTGGTTCTGGGTGGTGTTTGCTTGGGTTTTTTGTTTTGTTTTGTTTTGTTTGTTTGGGGTTTTGAATGGGGGGATAGAAGAGGGTGAAAATACATGTTAATGACATTAAAGGATTTCCTATATGTTTTGGAGAACTGATCTTTGGTTCTTATTTGAGCAAAAGGAAGAGACAGGTTTATCTTTGCTTCTCAATGTGGTTGGTTTATGGCACCCAAGTAGAGGAGCTCCTATCTGCAGCCTTTTTTCTGAAACTCTAGTGGCCAGGGATCTGTGAATGTAAAAATAAGCAATAACAAGATTTTAGATGATGAATCTCAGTATGTGTGCTAGAGCAAGGCTGGTTGCTTTATTGATCTCAACTACTGAAGTTTTTCCTGTGAAGATGTTTTATGTTTACCTTAAAAAAACCCAACAAACCACCAAACTGAAAAACCAAAACAAAACAATGAGATAAACTGAACTTCATGGAAGAACTGATTTAAAACATACTCAACTTTTTCTTTCTCATCCTTACTTTCTAAAATCTTCTATAAATTCAAAAGAAATGGGTGCAATCCTGCTCTTGCACATAGGACTGTATCCTGTTTGAAGAGAGGTGTTTCTGCTTTTGAATTGAGCTTCATGAACTTGCTGGAAAAAATTCAACTCAGAGGACATACTTTGAAGTAGTTTCTTGGGCACTGAATGTTCATTTCCTAAAAGAATAAAGCCACTTTGTACCTGCTGCAAAAATGGCACTGGTTGGCCATTGGGTGGGGACGGGCTGTGATGTTGGTATCCCTTACTCTGGCCACTGGGAAGCACCAAATCTGTCTGGCCTCTCATCCTTCCCAGAAGCAACACGTCTGCCTCATGGGAAATCATAAAAATGGTCTCCAATTGGTTTTGTCTGCACTTTTACTAAATAAATGAATCATTATTATGTTCTTTCCAGCTTAGATACCAAACAAAAATGAAGCAAAATGCTCCATCCAGCTGTTTCATGTTGGGAAGGTCTAGATAATCTTCATCTCTGAAGTGTCAAAGAACTGACACCTAAAATTGCGGGTCTGGCAGCAATCTTTTTGGTTTTTTTTTTTATAAGTACCTTACAGTTGGAGAATTGATTTTTCTTAAGAAAAGAAGACATAAGAGACCTGAAGTACCTGTGCTTTAACATTAATACTGGAAACAGCAGGGTGAGAGAGAAGACAGTGTTGTACCAGCGTGGCTGTATAAACGCTGGCTGTGAGCTTTAACTCCGAATGAGAAGAAACCTCTTGCTTCCCAAAGAGCAGAGTGCTGAGGCAGCCTTCCTGCAGGAGTGGGGACAAGGAGCAGGAGTCACTTCTGAGGCTCTGAGTTTATGCTAAATGTCATATACGGTAGTTGGCTGAAACAGGGACAGGTGCTGATTGTACTTTTAGTCTTCTTTGTACTTTAAATCTTGTTCGGTGTGTACTTCTGGGCTCTATGTTGACATTTCTAAGCGTAGGATATTGAAGTTGTGTTACGCACTCTGTGATCCTGAGTGGGTCTCCGATTTGGACAAGGCAACCATAGATATGATAGTTACTTACACACTCAACAGCAATTTTGAAGTTACTCATAACAGCTGGAAAAGAAAATCTATGTCTGAAGTCTGATTTTATAGAGGAAACTATTATAAATTATATTTATAGTGCTGGGGAGTTACCTATAATCTGTGAACAGGGAAAGATTACTGAGCTCTCTCTTCAGAAATGGTGTACTTTTCTTTTGTGGTGACCGGAAGGAAAAGACCTTTAAGTGTCTGAAAGGAGTGACGGAAAGATCCGCTTGTGAAGCTTGACAGCCTGTAGAAACGTGGCATCAAATTATTAGATGGTTTGTCTTAGTGTGGATGTGTTGACAGTGCACATCAGAGCATCAACTGCTTCCTTACCTCTGTGCTCTACTGACTGGGAACTGCCTCAGTTCCAAGTTTCTATAAATAATTGGTCTGAGGAAGCTAAATGAGAACTTCATTTTCAAAAAGCTTTTGGCCAATGGAGCTGAGCAGCCCTTCAGAGGGGTATATGAAACACCTGCAAACATTTGTAACCCTTCTTGGTTTCCATTTGTGTTCATGAGCAACGCAAGTCTGTTTCTCTTCTCTAGAGGCCATGAAAATTGATAATTATGATAGTGGATATCTATTTTGCCTTTAATCTGTGAAGACAGAGTATGTTGTCTTGTTTGTGCCAGCACAGTTGTAAATATTCCATCCTACCAAGAGCAGCTCCTACAACTACTTGGTTCTTTGCAGATCTGCTCCTCCACTCCAAGTTTGGATGCTTAATTACTCATAGCCTGACCTGATTGGTTTGTGTGGCAAAGGGAAAACTGATTCCATCATGCAGTTGGTGTTTTCTACTGTCGTAAAACACAGTGTCTTCATATTTAAATCTAAGCAAAACTGTTGGCAGTACCTGTGGTATTTGTATATATTATAGAAGTGGAATTGCAGTAGAGTAAATTAAGGATTTGAGTTAAATTATGGATGGCTGGTTAATATCAAAGGTACATGGGAACAACGTCATTTCAGTGTTTCAATCTTTCCTTGAAAAGTCCAGTTTATAATCTTATTTACATAGCAAATTGATACATTTGTACAACTCTTTACATAATTTTGTAGAGTATTCGTGCTTGCAGCCATAGTGATGAAATACCTATTTTTGGCTAGAGTTGCAGGGATTCTCCTTATCTTAGCTTGACTTTACTAAATAAAACAATTAATTTAATAGAAATTCAGTTCTAAAAGAGCTCATGTATAAATTTCCTGTAAGCAAATCAGAAGGTTTTGAGAATGCACCATTCCCATGAAAAATGTTCCTTTATATCTAGTTTGAGTCCACTGTACAAAAATAACAATTTATTACCTACCTCTACGGGGAAATTTCTACTATCCTCTATGAATATAATTTTCTCTTTCTAATTGCTCTTATGAATTTCTTTTTGTGTATTTCCTTTACTGGCCTATGATATAATAGAAAACAGAAATTCTATGTAATAGAAAAATGTAGGTGGTGTGTTTGTTCATTTTAAACAAAGATTATCTGACGTCTTCCTGAGATGGTCCTCTGGTCAGAGTATACAGAATTGAAACTTCTTCCAATTAATTTTCTTTGAAAAGTTGCATTACATAAGGGTAAAACTGAGCAGAAGTTGTGGGTTAACAAACAGTATCTCGAGAATTCTTCAACTGGGGTGGAATTACTTTAGTTAGCGTTGGCCCAGACGCGGGGTGCAATAGCATGCAACAGCAGTCGAAGACACGGTAAACCATAGAGCTTTTTGTCAGTCTCGTGTTGTAGCACTGAAGGTGGGAGGCAGTTTTTTTATTTTAAGTGATTGTTTAGTTGAACTGGTTCCGAGGCTCAGACTCGAGAAATCTGTAGATTAGTTTCAGAAGTCCAGAAAAAAACAACCCTAAAAAATAGCACACATCCTCTGGTTTTGAGTTTTTTAAGGATTGGGTGGGTCTTCCTGGACCCTAGTACCGTCACTTTTAGAGGTCTGTTTATTTGCATTTGCAGCATGATTTCCTAAACTCTGAAATGTAATTTGAAGATCTGCTGCCTGGTTATAAGGCAGTTTGAGTGCAAAACTCTTATTGTCAGGTTTTATTGCTGCTATTTCTTAATGTGTCCTGCGACAGGTATGTGATTTTGTGCAATTAAAATGCGATTTAAAACCAGTACACAATTTTTTGAAGAGGGCTCTAGCTTTGTCTTTTTTTGAAGTGTGGATTCATTTGTTGTTGGAGTTAAACTTTGAAGCAGTGTAACTTTTACTGATGTAAAAGTTTTCTACAGAGCCTCAATTATCCAAAGTAATGATTCTTCCTGCTTCAGCTACTTCATACTAACAACAGTATTTTATTTGTTTATGCTCGTGCATCAAATTGGTGATTAAGTATTTTATCTGGATGAAAAAATTAAAAAAATATATTATTTATTTTTCTTGTAAAGTGGACTTTTAAAAGAGATCCGTGAGGCTCTTTTAACATTGTAGAACCCTGAAGCTCAATGTCAGTGCATTTATGCTTGGCCTAATGTATCAAAACCTTTTTATGGAGTGCTGGTTTGAGCTGGGGCTGGGTCTGACTGACTGGGAAGCAGATGTGTTGAAAAGGAGCAGTAGGTCCTGGTGGATAGTAACATAAATCAACAACCTGGAGTGAGCTCATGGAGGGGCAGCAAGATGGTGAGGCCTGGCATGTTTGCCTTGTTGAATGGAGGCTCAGGGAGCAGGACTTGTCCAGCCTGGAGAAGGGAAGACTTCGGAGGACTTGACAGCAGCCCTAGAGCCTGTGAGGGGGTAGCGAGGAGGTGGAGCCAGGCTCTTCACAGTGGGAGGATGAGGGACAACAGGCACCAATTGAAATGAGAGGTTCAAATTGCATCTAAGGGAGAGGAAAAATGACTTTGAGGCTGATGGTGTAATGGGGGACCAGGTTGCTCAAAAGGGTTGTCTCTATCCTTGGTGGATTTTCAGATGTGACTGAAGAAAATCCCCAAGCAAGCAGTTCCTGAATTCAGTGTTGCCTGTGCAAGCAGAGGTTGGATTAGTGATCTCCTGATGTCCTTTCCACCCTGAATGATCCTATTATTGCACAGGGTGAATAGGTAGCAAAGATTAATTTGGCCCTCCCTGCACTGTTTTAGAAAAACGTGGATCTAGAAGAGTGTCACTGTTTCACCCTTTGCCTGGAAGGTCCATGTAGCAGGAGGACCAAGCACTCATTTCATATTCAGGATAGCTGTCTTAACTCTGTTGGTGAAGAGTTTGCTTTCAAGTTGAAGAACTGGGATGGGTATCCTAGTCCTGCTGGGTGTGTGTGGGCGTACTGGTGTAAGTGAGCTGGTAATTCTGACCTGTCTAGAGCATATGGATTTAATACAGCTGATGGATACTTCTGCTTTTGCAGTTGTGTGTTGACTCATGACATCCTAATAGAAATTAATTTAGTTTACCTCCAGTATTGCTGTAAGGGACTGCTAGTTAGAGCCCATGGGTTTGGTTTGGCAGAATTAACAGTGTAGAAAATCACAGTGTATAAAGACTGTTTCTTTAAACTCCAGTCTGGAATATGTGTCACTGGTACTTGTTACCTTTTAGATCTGTGACTGGGCTGTTGCTTTTGTAGTTAAGTTTGAGAATTTATTCTTCCTTCAGAATTACAGTCACATGACAATTCCATTTTTATTTTCCTATAGTACTCTTTAGAAAAATTCATACAGAGGAAGGTAGGTCAAGCACCAGGATTTCCTATAAATCCCATTATTTTTGACACACAAAAAAAGAAATCACAGCAGTTTAGTGAGAGTTTGGAGATGCAAAATAGATTTCGTAGAAAATAAAACTCTGTTGTGCACAACATTCATGGAAGAATGTCTCTTGAAGGAAGCTTTTAACTTAAGTAGGCATCAATTACTACATTCTTCGTTTCTTCCTCTTTGGTTTGATGCCAGTTGCTGGTTGCATAGAGGCTAAAATGCTGTGTGTGAGATGAATGGGGAATACGGTCAACTTTAAAATCATAGATTAAAAATGTGCTATTTTATAAAGTCCTAGTTCCAAACTAAATCTTCGCAGTATGCAATGGTACTCTAAAATTTGTTCGCTAAATATTTTCATTCAGGAGGATATTTTGGATTCTGCATTTAAGACACTAGAAAATTATTATAGTTCTGCAAATAAACCCCTTTAAAATGTCACATGTCCAAACCCCTCCCCCTAATCACCGTCTATATTGTAGTAAATCAAGCACTGACCGCTTAGTGCAATCTGAGAATAGGAAGTGTGTGAATCATCATGGAGGGATTCAGTTCATTACTACAAGAGAGTACCCTCATCAGATTGCTTTGTTTGGGGAGGGGAGGGAGTGTCCAAATGCTAAAATTGGGAAAAAAAACCTCGCGATTGTCTTCCAAGGATTTCACTGTCATGAGATCCTCTCCAACCATTTAAAGGTGTAACAATCTGCAAAGAAAGAATCACCACTTTTCTATCTTAGTACATTTCAAAGCAGCTTTTTGATTTTTATTAAATTATTTTATAATCACAGCAATTTATTAAGCAGTGAAAATTAGTTTTTCCAGCTTTACAGACATTAGTCGCAGAAGTACTAGAGAATATGCACCAGGGTTTCTTACATCTGGCAAAAACCTTGCTGGGAATGGCGTTTTCGCTGTGTTCTTTTGTATTAGTTAATAGAAACCTCCTTGGAAAAGGATACTCATCAAAGAGTGTTATATGAAACAGAAAAGCTGTACTCATAACCCGGTTGGATTCCAAGAGTTATAACGTTTTACATCACATATAGTTTATATTTCCAGATGCCAGGGTTCAAAATAATGTATTTTTAATACCACTTGCAGAATTCTACAGATCCATAATAGCACGTGGCATGTTAATATGCACTGTGACATCCTACTGGTCATATCCAACTGTGATAAACAGTTGTATATGCTATAAAAATGACATCTATTATAAAAATAAGGATAATGTGAAAGGATACAAACAATCTTTTAAATTTGTAAAGACTGTTACAAATCTTGAATGTTAATTTGAAGGAAAAAAAGTACATGCTAATGCTAAGTTTATGCCTCCAGTTAATAGTCCTTTATTCCTCCAGGAAAAAAAAAATCAAGCAGCTATACTTTAAATGAATTTAATGAACTGCAAAGACTGACATTTTCACTATAAAAGTCACACTTCATTTAATGAAGTAGTTAAATATTGATGCTGTATTAAAATACCGGCTGAATAAAAATGGCAATAAGGTTTTCAAAATAGAAATTTGAGCTGTTTTTTTCTTGTTATATTGAAAATTTCATGAACTGAGAAAAGGGAAATAGAGCAGAATATCTCCACAATAAACACAAAGCACTTTGTTGAAATAACATTAAAGTTGAAAGACACAAACCCGTAAAAGCAAGGAAATTAAGTCACTGTGCTCTTAACTCAACCTCTTTCTGCTTAAACACTGCATCTCTTAAACAAATGGATCCAACATTGTCACCATTCCATGTGCAGTATTTTCTAAAATTCTTGAAAACGAAGACAGATTGTAACCCTGTGCTACAGGTGGCACATAAAAGACCTAGCCATGTGTTCACCCAGGATGAATAGTTATATCATGCTATTGTCTGATCTTAATTCAAAGTAATTGTGTTTTAAGTGCTATCTGATTTCAATGGCGATGTTCTGGCAATGCCATGTTGAGTGTGTTGTGGTTTCCACACGTTTCTATTGATAGAAAATGAATTTTCAACTTCATTTTTATATCTGTACTTTAACCATAACAACACAGTATTGACAGTGGATAAAGGAATATTGCCGACAAACATGGCTGAGGTTTTTCCCAGCTCTAACTCCTACACGATGGTAAAAGGAAAAGAAAACAAGAATGAATCTTACCATAAATGTGAGGGGGAACAGTGATTGATGATATGATCAGCTTCACTCTGATGGATTGAATTATGTTGTACTGCACTTCATAAAGCTGTACTAATTCTGACATCAGGCTTCTGTGTATAGTAAAATACCGAGGCTGACATCTTTGGCCTGTTGAAGTCAGTGGCAAAACTCCCATTAATTTCAGCCGTCTGTGATTTCATTCTCAGTGGCTGACTTGTAAAACAATGACAAATTGGTGTAGTAGATTTGGGTGGTTTTTTTCCCTTGGGAAAGATCTCTGCTCCATGTCTTTTGACTTTCATGCTCTTACTCTGAAAATAGGAATTTTGATTCAGGATAAATATAGCCTTGATTTCTTTCCCATACCTATTATCATGTAAACATCAAAGATGATGGGAGAAAGTGGAGCTATTTTGAAAGTGGTAGGTTGTATATACAATTCTATAGGCAGTTACTAATAGAAACCAATGATAAGGAATGCAGTCTTCCCACAGAAGACTAATGAATCATTTCTGTAACGAGTAGCTCTCAGGTGTGGTCTCTGCCCGTGTTGGTGGAAATGTGGTTTAGGTGTTTGCGTTTTGTCCCCTTGTATGCAGACAGTTTTTCTTCAAAACAACAACAGAAAACGAAACTTTGGAATCTGAAGAGGTAATTGTATAAATGTATTTGTGTTTGGAAGACATGCAGTATTTGTGTTTATGATAGTGATCCTCAGAATTCTTCCTAAGGTGTTTGCATCTGTTGCAGCATTACATTACCTGGTATTTTGCCACAGCAAGCACTGAAATTATCTACTCAATAGAACATAAAATTTTGCAGGGTATTTTGTAAAAATCACCAAATTTTACCTGGAATTAGTAGAGCATTAAATAATTTATTCCTCTGCTAGACATCCTTCCAGAAAAAGGCAGGAAATGGATGTCAAATATAAGTTCATGCTATTCATTGTCCTAAACTAGTTCAGGTTCTGCAACAGGGGTGGCTCTGGGTTGCTGGCCTGAAGCTTTCTGCTTCAGGCAGTGGTCCCACAGAGCAGCAAAGGGTGAGGCATCACCAAGCAGAAACACTTGGGGATGCCTTCAGCAATGTCTCCTTATGTAGGG
>NW_010199184.1:19688-33277 GCF_000695765.1 Mesitornis unicolor
AAAGAATTGCAAACGGTACCTGCAAAGTACTGCAAATTCAGTGGTTACATACTCGCATGTTGATACTGAAACTGTAGCAGTGCTGCTGTCTTTAACAGCAGTATAGGGAAAAATGTTTTATTAAACACTGATTTCACTAGTTATTTAAGAAGTAGCTGGCTTTCCACACATTAATCTCTTTTTCTTTTTAATTCAAGGTTGATGGTCTAGGTCTTACACATTGTATTTATGAATAGGGCACTCAATAACTATGCAAAATATCTATTTCTCCCATGGGAATCTGTGCTTTGATATATTCTGATCCTTATTAAATTTAAACAGGATCAAATTTATACAGCTTTGGCAGAGATTTATTAAAATACACTGAGTGGACAGCTTGTGGGAGTGCAGTGTGCTGCAACAACATATGCCTCTTACCAGAGAATAGTAATTATTGAGAATCAAATAAATCTGTAGGAGGTTAAGTATATATGGAAAAGATATCAATTGTAGTTTTCTACAACCAGACAGAAGTACTGTCTGAAGATTTATTGCTATATAAAGAAATGAACCACCCTTATAAATCCCTAAATATTCGAAATGTCATTTACCAACAAAGCTAATATTCATGAAATCTTCAAAAAATGTTAATGACATTTGCTCAGTAGCATTAAATTAATTGTTTAGTGCTATTCATCTGCATAAGCAGCACTCACGTTTATACCAAAGATTTATTAAATGTAATTGAAAACTCTGTGTATTACGCAGTTTGCTAAATTTATTTTTTTAGTCCTTGGAAAGGGAAATCCAAAATAATGATTGCAGATTAACCAAGGGATTTTTTAGAAGTTAAAAATACGTAACATCCATCATGCATCCAAAGGTCAGCAACAGTCTGTTTAAGATTAGACACGTTAACCTTTTAGATTATTGTATGTAGTAGTTTCAGTCACATAAGAATTGAAAAATTGCTAGGTGGGTCAGTAAAAGCAGTAACTTCTGGCAGAGTTGTGGTTTGGGTGAAGCTTCTGTATTTTGTGATAAGATTCCTTAGTATTTAAAAGCTGGAGGTGTGTAAAAATGGTAATGTTGTCACTAAACATGGAACAAAAGACAAACAAACCATCGATGGGTAGGTGGGGAGGCAACAACATATATCCTGTCCCTTTCTTCACCGCTCCTGGCAAAAAGATTGGTGGTTATGTGTTGAGACAGGAGGATTTGGAGGAATGTATCCCAGTTTGTGAATTGTGGAGAGGTTGTCCTGTGCTCTCGGGGAACCTGGCAGAGACACTTGGGTGCTTTTGGGTCTTTTGTGCTTTGGACCTTCCAAACGAATTTGCTTTGTCTCTCCAGACGCCATGGCGGTTCCTTCAGTTATGTATGGAGTTTTCCATGAGTCTCCTCTACTGATTATTTTGATCTAGAATAAATTTGGTTTTGACGCAGTAGTTAAAAATCTGTAATTTTTTGTGCTGTAGTAATTTGTCATGATTTTTATGGGTGAGGAATGGTTGAAAGTTAGCGGTATCCACATAGTCTGTCTGTTCTGCAGGTGCATGAGTGTGAGTCACTAATGTGACCATTGGACTCTGGGCTTTGCTGGAGATGGTTTCAGCAAGTAGGACTTCGTTGGGATTGTTTAATTGAGTTTCTCCCTGTGGCATGAAAGGAATGGAGCAATTTCAGAAGGAAACACATTTCTTAGGGGCTTATTGTATGAAGAAAGTGACTTTTTAAAGAAAATACATTTAGATAGAGATCACATTTGATTTAAAACTAGTGTCGTCGGAATATCTACATTTTATTATGAACGTCTAGTGAAAGCTGTCTAGTTTCTTGGTGAGAAATGTAAAAGATACTAATATTTGGTAAGTGTCTTGATGCTTTAACAGTTGTATCCTTTTAAAAAAATTCACTGACTCACATTGATGTGGATGTGATACAAATCTAGTTCAGTCCTTATCAATTTGGTGGTCGTTCTTTTATTGGTAGCCTCAGACTTCTTTTGTCCTGTGGTTACAAACATAGTTCAAGATTTTTCTAAATAAACTAATGAAACCTGATTACTGCAAGCTAGTAATTGTATTCTGTTAAAATAACATATGTTCTGTTTCTGTCCTTTATTATAACAGAGAAACACTGTGTATTTGTTAAAATAAAAGTCAGGGCATTTAGGTTCCAATCCCATTTCAGTTATTACGTTGCTGTATGACCTTGGGCAAGCTGTTTATTGTGCCTGTCCCTATTGTGACTTTTCCTATGAAAACAGAGCTGATAACATCTAGGGACCTCCTGGCAGCGCTCTGAAACTTCATTCCTTGCCATCTACAGAGGGCTCTGGGAGACCTGCCCAGAGTCTATACGTTCACACATGGTATGGGTGTGCATAATGCACGTTGTTATGTATGAAGTGTATCTGCATATATAAGGTGTATCAGCATGTTTGGCTACCATCCTGTATCATTATAGTCCGTATTAATGAGTCATCTCGTAAGACTACTGACTTGTTTTTTTCCAGTTAGAGTTAGAGTAGAATAAAGATGTGAGAAGGAGGAGCAAATTCTTTTTCTTAAATCCACAGGTGTTTTGTCTCTATTTCTGTGCATTTCAGGATGTTTTTATTAAAGTGAGATGCTGTAACAATATAGATACATGGATCTTAGTTTACATGGGGTTAATAAAAACTGAATAATTACAGTAAAAAGAGGAATTTTAAAGTCAAGTCACTTAGAATAGCAGCCTGCTTACCTCACTATGCAGATAGCAATAGTGTATGGTAGGTGGCTGCCCCATTTCAGGTTTAAGGCTGTACAGAATCAGGAAATTGTGGAATGAAACTGGGAGTCTGCTGTGCTGCAGTTCTAAGAAATCTTCATCTCATCTGTTGACTATTTCTAGGTCATGCTTTTAATTTGCTAAGACAATTTGAAAAAAAAAAGTAAGCTTTCATGAGATGGTTTCTAGTTTAAGCACAGGACGTTTATTGTTAAAAAAGGTAGCTTTATTTGCTGATGGAGACTAGCCACGTTATGCTGGTTTGTGTTTACTTCTATTAAATCTGATATGTGATAGAAAAATTGTAAATCTTCTGGGGTTTTTAAGTATAAGGACAGTCATCTTTTGAAATTATTTCCTCTTAACATCTCAAATTAAATGTGTTGCGACAAGCTATCAGGCTATGAATTTATTCGTTCATCACAGTAAATCAAGTTGGTACAGTGGCTTATAAAAGATCGTCTTCTATATTGATATCTTCAGGGTCAATCAATCACATCGCTGCTTGCATTGAATTGGTGCTACTGTCTATATGCTTTACTACAGGCCCTGATAGGAGTATTCTTGACCGTATTGATGGGATTATTAAGAATTTTTTTTTCTTTTTTACTAAAATTTTCTTGGCCACAACAGTTGGATGTTTTGTATAATGCAACAAAAAAATGGTTTACTGATGTAAAGCAATTTAAGTAGTGATTACGTCGTGTTTTTTGTGCATGTTGGATGGAGACAGCATAAGCTGAAGATAATATTCTTGTAGTATCTGAAGACAGTTAAATAATTGTTCTAAACTGTCAGCGGCTGTGACATTCTAAAAAGGCTGACTTTGTCTTGAATGGTGTCTGTTCCTTCTTAGAATCACATTGATTAATTAATAATGCTCAGATAGTAGAAGTTTTAATTTGAAGAGAACATATGAGGTACAGGACGTTAACTGCATGAAAGATAACACGCTAATTAAGAGGTTCATGCACAGTTGTTGAAGGTTAACAGCGTGCACTGAAATACTTGGAATAAAAACCTCATTATAATCTAGTATCTGAGTGTTGTATTTTTGCAAAGGTAGCGTCTCCTGTGCTTTCTGATTTTCTGTTTCTGGGGAAGTATTCTTTGAGCAATGTTCCTTTTGCAGTGAAGCTAGTTAGATAAGGAAACAGACATTGTAAGCCAATGTTTTAGAGCAGTATAAATAGTTCTGCACTGAGCATTAGTTCCAAATGTGGTTGCAAAGATTGTGTCAAAACAAAGGTATTTAAAGTCTCAGTTTAGAAAAGAAACAAAATGCCAAACCTCTGTAGAACAAGGAAGTTGTTTTTACCTATTAGATGCTTTGTTTTTAGATAGAGGAGTGATGCACTGTGTAAGCAAGATAGTTGATAAAAGTCTTAAATATTAGGGCCTACAGTTTATGTGGTGATCCGGAGTCTGTCTCTAGGGCCAACCTCCACTTCATTCTCTTAGCAAAAATAGAAAGGAGACAAATGCAACTCCTGTGGCTTTCCTCTGATTTATTCTATTGCAGTGCAATTTTCCAGCACAGCAGTTTCTACAATTCCTTTCTCTGTCCTCAACAACCTTTCAGAAGTTTCAGTGTCACCTTATCCAGCTCACGGGAGTGAAGCAAAAGCTTCCAGCTCTGGAGAGCATTGGCTTTCATCTGCAGGAAGGCTGTGTGTCAGTGCTGGCTTGAGGTTCAGTGAGACTCATCTGCCAGTTGTGCCATGAGTAATACAAATAAATAACATATATAATACAGATGTCATAGTTTAAGATACAAAGATTATCCCACATGCATGGCTTTTTATGCATTCTGCAGGAAGGGCTATGCTGTGGAAATAGACCTTTATGTATGTCCAAGATTAAAATGAAACCAACAACTTCACGCCAGAATAAAACTAGATTAAACGGTAGTGAAGTGTGCTCTGAATTCTCACCTGCATGAGGGAAAGGCTCTGGACGTTGCCTGTGATCTCACCCCAGTGTTAACATTCGTTATTTGCTGGCTCGGAGGGAGCAGCCATTCTTAAGCTCTGTAAGCCATTTCTAAAATTCACTAACTCAAAGTGCAGGGGCAGTATCACTTAAATTTTAAATCATCAAGGTGAATAATGGAAAAAAGTCTCAGTGCGAGGGAAGTAAGCAGATATTTAAAGAATATAAATCTTCAGTCCTGGCTTGCTCCAGTGCTACCGCAGGCAGCAGCAGCAGTTGCTGCTCTGTGCCGTGATACGTATGTGCAGGGGCAGGTACTGAGTTACACAGGAATACCACATGTGCACCTGAAACAGCTTCATGTCACTGGTGTTCTGCATTGTACAGTCATCCTTGGACTGAGGGGAAAAAAAAGAAGTCTTAAATTATTTGAGTCAGCCAGAGGAGTTACCAGAACAAAATCCATCAGTCACTTCTTATGAGTGGTTGCTTCATTCTGTGATCCTGTAGTGCCAAGAACTAGTTCACCACATAATATTTCTGTCATGTGGAAACCTAAATAGTTTATAAGTTTATACCCTAGCATGTGGGGCTGAGGTCTAGCCAGAAAGTGTCTGAATCCAAAAGTATGAGCTTCAAAAATCTGTTTCAGTGTTCATTTCCATAAAGCCCACGGAAACCTGCAATTTTTCTCAGAAGTGTTTATAGCTAGAAAAAGTTCCTGTAGTGTTTCTGTCGGTAGCCAACAATGCCACCATTTTGCAGAAAGCCTGGTAAAGAGCAGACAGCGACTCAGTAAGACCTAGACAAAAGAGAAACTTTGCCATTGTGAATCTGGCTTTCATTGGGGGCTGTACCCTCTGTTGTGGAACTGGGGTGCCTACAAGCTCTGTGCAGGCAAGAATCGAAGGACGGCACTTTGCAGATGTAGCCTTGAGACAACAGAAGGGGACTCTGTGGTTTAAATGTGGCACTGTTACACTTAAGGAGCAAACAAATGCAGGGTATATCCAGAGAGAGACTACTACATCTTAACTCAACCTGGAAGCAGGTGGCTTTTTGGTTTTGTTTTTGGTCATCTGACAAACGTAAGATAACAGAAGTAGAAGCAAATATAAAGAATTAGTTTCTAATCAGCAGTTTTCTGCAAATAGAGGCTGTATGAATATTACCACTTTTTCTGCCTTTTTAATTTGATACTCAATGGTATATTAACATATTACCATGTGATTGAATTTTGGAGGCTGATTTATCCTTTATTCTTATAGATTTTAGTGCTTTTGGCTTATTCTCTTTACTTTTGGAACAACACTCCTTTACAGTCTCTGACTCCTGTTTTAGTGTTGCCTGAAATCTGTGCCCTGAAGTTAGAGAAGTTTTATTGTTTTTGTTGGACACTCGGAGACAAGAGTTTCAGAGAAGTGACTTTATCAAAGTCATGTAGACTTAAGTGGCAGAATTGGAAATTGTACGTATTCTTTCTCGGCTGTAATTCCATTCTTCCTTCCCTACTGAGTGTTTCCTAGAGAGATGCAGAAACCTATGGGTAACTCCCTTGAGGCTGTTATATGGGTATCAGTGGCTTCCAGGGGAGAAATTAAAAAGCTGCGGTGGACTGTAATCAGTGAAGTCCCCAGGCTGGTTACAGTTCTCTGGGCTCAGGAGATTGCACTGTAAAATGCTTTCCCCTGCCCCTTGGTACGAGTTGGGTTTTCCTGGGTTGCCCTATTTGTGTGTCTGAGGCCTCTCTAACTCTTCAGGGAGTCGTGTTCAAGAAAGAAATAAAAGAATCTGTCCTCCAAGAATAGTGATCCAGATCAGCCCTAACAGATGTGAGCACGACTTCTTGTCCCAGAAAAGTAAAAATTTCACAGGAATATGTTCCTGCTGGTTATTGCTCAGAGATAGAGACACTTTCAGATTTGATTCTAACCTAAATGACACGTACCATTGTTTAAAAAAAAGCTCAAAATGAGCATGCATAGACACAGAGATTTAAGTTAACATAGTTACATAGAGTGTTTGGTAGAGTATTTGTACTTTTAGTAAAGTGCTTTAACTTGGACTGGACATTGTTTAGGTGCTCTTAATTTTCTTTTTCTCTTCTGCATTCAAGAGCAGACCTTACCATCCAATAACATACAAATGAATTTCCTCCACAATAAAAAGATATCTGAACTACCACCTATTTGCTTAATCAGAAAAAGATACTACCCTTTGAAAATCAAATCTTCTGCTTATGTTTCTCTAGCCTTCAAAATACACTAAGCCCTATAAAAAAGGTAATGTTTGTGAATGTTTTCCTGAAAAATACTGAAGTGTGTGTTCTGCATCGCGTTGCATTAAGTTATTTTCTTGGCATTCAAAATACTGCTTTTTTTCAAGGAAGTTTATTGTCAGCATCTGGATTTTTGAAAATAATTACTTCACATTTCGTTGACAACAACATCTCGGGCCTTTTCAGCCTGCAAATGTGTGGGTAACAGCAACTTGGTCTGGTTGGTGCTTTGGTTCAGTGAATGGCAGAAATCTCCATTATTTGTGGTTTCATCTTTTTTAACACAGTGTGGTTCCATGTCAGAAGATCCTCTTCTGTAGGCAGTGTTTACCCTCTTCATGACAGAAATAGTCTAAAGTTCTTTGGAACAAGGTCCCGAAAGTGCTAATTTGGGTGGAACTGGCTGAATTGTCCTGTCACATCGAGGAAGTGATGGTTACATTGCCTGGTTGTGTGACAACTTTGAAAATACAGCCTTTGGGGCAGTTTATCTACCTGTGGTAACAGCAGAAGTTAGACAGTTACCTAAAAGTTCAGTGTTTCAGTATTTCACAGAGGTTATTCTTTTGGAGTCATGATTATTATCCCAAAGGTCATGATTTCATTGTAACAGAGGTTCAAAACAGAACATCTGGAAAATGTCTTGGCAAGCCATAAACAGATGTTGTGGTTCAAAGCTGATGAGTGGGCTGTGTGGAGACACCAGTCCAATTCCACATTAACAGAATATTCAAGGGACAAAGGACCTTCTCTAGCACCTTTTGATCAGCTCCCTCTAAAGTGAAGTGCTGTTATGAGTGTTACTGAAAGCAGTATGTCAGTGGCACCGTCCTGGAAACGATCAGCGACTTCTAGCAGAACATGTTATGTCAGAGGGATTATAGCCAGTAATAGGTGTTGGGTAGAAAAAAAATCTGAGAACAGTTTAAACAAGCTGTAACAAGAACTAAGGCAGATTAAGCTACTATGCTAAATGAGGAAGAGATGTTCGATGGAGCTATATCCTGAGGCCAACACGTGTCAGTTGGAAATACATTACTGCCTCTAAAGGAAAGCAGTGTGATTTTTTTTTTTCTATTTTTTGTTTAAGTGTAATAAACAGTTGGCATAACTAACTAGTTTGATGGTTCAGTACTGATTATTGGGGAGGAAAAAAAACAAACTTGAATTTTAAAGTATCACAGCTAGAACTGAGTTGTGTAGAGCACAGAAGCTTTGTCCGTGGCATATGCTGTCATTGCTACGCTTGGGGAGCGCAGCAGTGCCTGCCTGCAGGTGGCCGAAGTGGTGTCCAAACAGTTGTCAAAATCTGGGCTCCACTAGGCCACACCTGTGACTGAGACTGATGCAGACCATCTGAAACTGCGCTTCCCCAAAGCCCAAGTTGTTCCAAGCATACTGAACTGCACTTGGGACTCGTTCCTTTGCAGGAACTGGAGATGTGCTAGGTGAAGCTCTCATGGACGTCAGTGACTTTCTAGGCACCATGCTGTGAAGTGCTTACATTTTGAACCCGGGCATTGAAGTCTTTCCTTGCAAGTTTTTTTCTTGATGCACATTTCGTAACTGAATGGGTCAGTATCACAATGCTATCTCACTGTGTTTGTTAAAAGAATCAAGGTGTAAAAGTCCAATTTTGAACAAAGGAAGGCTGTAGCTGTGCATATGTAATGGTTTGAAAGTCCAAGCCTGCATTGTATCTGCAGTCTGTTCTGGCAGCAAACGTTATTGTTCACTAGGTGATTAGTTGGCATTCTCCCTTGAATGTACTACTTATTAGTAGCTATTAAATGCTCTCCTAATCACTATTTCTGATGCCCAGCTTGTACAGCAAGCAGCTCTGTAGTCCACTTAAAATAGAAAGTTTTCTGTGGTTTTTCTTTTTGATGTCAGCTCGTGTAGCCTAATGAAAAAGAGGAAGAGAAAAGCTGTAACAGCCTCAGTTTTCTACTGCTTTGTACTGAATGGTGCTTAAAAATTTTTACAAAAGTGAGAAGAAAAATTAAAAGCATTTATAAAAACTTATTCCTTAATTTGTTCTTGATTTTTCTACTGGAATAGCTATATCAGGAGGAGAGTTTAAGAGTCTTAAAAATTTTTAATGTCTTCTCCAACAGTAAGAATGTATCTCTTAGAATTTTGTGGAGTTATTGTAATAATGTCACACCTTGTATAAAATTTCAGATTTTTCCCGTTGTTATAACCTCTGCTAATGAAAATGTCCATTAAAGTGCCACAAATATTTTAAATACATATTCATGCTGCGCTTGAAATCCTGCCCATCATTTTCTAAACCAAGCCATTAGCATTGCTAGATACTGTTATATTGCAAATCTTCACTTCAGCAATTTGTACATGACAAATTTAACCGCTGCAAAATAGAGTAATAAAACCACCTGAGCTTAGTGCTGTCTATGCACACAACTCCCAGTGTCTCTTCTGGTGGTTGATAACAATCATGCTGCTAGATCTGTTTTTCAGTGTATGATGCAGAGCACAGGTCACTGTTGGTAAACTTGTTCTAATCATGGCTTCACAGAACACAAATCCATTAACCTGTGGTGATAACCCTGCTGCAAAGATTCGACACAAACAATGCTGAGCTATAAATGATGGAGTTCATGGCTGAACTGCATTCGAAAGGGCATTCTGAATAAAGTTAAGAAGGTAACATGGAAGAAAAGTTAATGAAATTTAAGATGAGTTACCTGCTGTCAAGCTACAATTGCTTACTGAAGTCTCTACTCGGAGAGAGGCTGATTCCAACTAGAATGCTGCACTAATGCACACATTGCCTAACTCTAGCAATGTAAGATACTTCTGCTTCTTTTTTTCCGAAGGTGTTTAGCAAATACTTCTACAGGTTGCTTCAGTGTCACTCACTCTTGAAGAACTGAAGAGCCACTTCATCATTAAGAGCTGTAGAATAATTCTGGCATGACAGATGCTGGTGATGGTAAAGCTAACATTATCGCAGCACATCGTCATCACTTTGGATGAAACCTTCCACAGCAAACATCAGCCAGCTGAGGTGAAAATCTGCTTCACTTCTTGTGCGTCTCCACTTCTTGGAATATCTGTTGTTTGCCTGGTTTTTTTTCCCTTTCTTAACTCTAGCATATAGGGATTCTCCCTATATATTATATGTATGGCTTCTTGGAAGCAGAGGAAATGATTGCTTTTTATCCTTAATCAGGTCTTCTGAGACCTAAGGGTAGTTTCCCTGCCACGTTTTCTTAGACTTTCGTGTAATGTTGTATTTCTTGCTATACATTTGGATCATCTTTGGGGCTGTGCCAAGATCTCTTTCACTTTTGTTTTTAAAAATGAGTTCCTTGAAAACTGCCTCAGGCCTCTCTTTTTCATTGTTTAGTGTTTTGATTTTTCTAGCTACCAACCTTGGTAAAGCAGTTGTTTTAATCCTGTTGAAATCAGGCTTCATTCAGGAACTGAATTCAGTAAAATATTAAGAAGTCATTGTTATCTTGTAACCAGAGACTCCGTTTACAGCAGTTTGTTGCATTATTAACTTGATATTAATCTTTTGGAAGAAGTCACCCCAGACAAAGAGTATTGGTAGATAACTGGACATGTGGCTGATTTTCAAAACTGTCATCTGTGAAGGAAACGTGACAAACTCTGAACTTGGAATCAATGCGGAGGGCCTGAAATGGCTCTTAACCAGAAGAGGTTAGATTTAGATTAGACATTAGGAGGAAATTCTTTACTGTGAGGGCAGTGAGACGCTGGCACAGGTTGCCCAGGGAAGTTGTGGATGCCCCCTCCCTGGCAGTGTTCAAGGCCAAGTTGCATGGGACCTTGAGCAACCTGGGCTGGTGGAGGTGTCCCTGCCCATGGCAGAGGGGATCGAACTGGATGAGCTTTAAGGTCCCATCCAACCCAAACCAATTATGAATAAAAAGAAGCTTAGATCAGCATTCCAGCTCATTGACAAATGTTCCTTATGTTATGCAGGGAAGTGCACCACCTTATTAGCAATTACTTTGTTATCACTTGTAATGTGATCTGTAGTCAAGAAATTAATGTACCTGCCATGAACGCACCTATGCCAGGTCTTGATTTAAGTTGCACAATAATTTTTCTTGTCCCCACTTATGGAAATCTTTTCAGTATTTCAACATAGTTTCTTATACATGTAGAACTCTGTAGAATAATGACAGAAAATAAGATGTTCTCTGTCAGAAGTCAGATAGAGTTTGAATGATTTTAAAAAGTAAAAAAATTAGTGCTATGAACCCGACTTAGCATGACTGAAGTATCTGTTCGTGAAAGGGCTTTATTTGGTTTGTATAAAGGAAGTCACTGGTCATTTTCTGGTGATCACAGTGAAATCCTGTCTTACCTCTGTATCGTGCGTACATATTTTCTGTTTGATTCTTCAGTCTTTACTTGCATTCAGCTATGTTTTTGGGGATGAGTTAAGTCCCCAGAGTGCTTAGCAGCTGTATGGAGCCACTCATGTAAGACCTGATCAACATGAAAAAGGGCTGAAGAACTTACTGCTTAAAAGAAATCTATGTGGGTGTATTTTAATTCCTACATTACCATGACAGTCTACGATATTTATAATTCTAAAGACCTTTCTTTTAAAAAAAAAGATAAGCGGCTTGTGTGCAATAGAAAAATAGAGTCAATACATCAGATGTTTGTCAGATAAACATTGTAGATCTGCCCTAACGAATGCATTGCAATTGCATGAATATCTGAGATAGTTTTAATGTCAAAAGCTTAACGTCTTTTGGTGCCTTTAGTCTTTCTGGTTTCCCTAAGTGATCATAAAGCGAGTGTAAACAGTCTGTCTAGGAGGTCTAAGAATCCTGTTAGGAGCTTTTTATTATACTGGCAAATTCAGATTGAATTAGTATTCGTTTTCACTATTATAGAATAATCAAATCAGTGTTATTATTGCACTGTTGAAAAGGAAAATAATGGGGATGTAATGTAAAACTGCTAATGTGCTGGAGCGCTCTTATTATGTTAGGTTAAGAATGCTCTGGCTGCGTGGTCCAGTTTGCTGCAGGCACTGACTGAGGGAGGAAATGGAGGGCGTTTCGTTTGTGGCAAGAGGTTACGTACATTCTTGTTTGGATGTGTAATTGTCTTTTGATGGCTGAAAGGGCGATTGCTTTACCCACTCGTGCTTTCTGCCAGGCTGTGCTGCTGGTTGTGGAAGGTAAGAACACTGCAGTCCCTACTGTCACCCCTACAGTGCTGCCATGTCCTTTTTTAATCATCACCAGCATCTGATGGTTCCCTCTCCAGAAGAAATGGCTCATATATTCTTTTATGTTCATCTGAGCATTTTTCCAGAAGGGAATAGAGCTTTTAGAGTACATTGTTAGAAAGTACAACAAGGCCCCTGAAGGTTCAAATTTGACAGGGATGTTAGGAGGCAGGTCAAGTGACTGCCTAATGAAGATGAATGGAGAAAATTGCTGGTACAAGGGTCACGTGGTGGGCGCTCAGCCCAGGTTGCTGAAAGTGTGATGGAATCTCACGGCTTCATTTATCAGTGTCATATTTGGGCTAAAAGTGAGCAGTATTGTTCTCATTTCTTCCAGATGGATAGGTCAACTTTAATATTTATTGCTCGTGTAGAACATTTGTTTGATGTATTTCCATTAGCTAGGCAATAATAGAAAAGCAGTGGAGAGAAACATAAAACAGCTCCCGTCCTCTTCAGCTGAAATATGGCACTAATGTGTAAATATTTCTAAGGCTGTCACTGATTTTTAATTTTTTTTTTAATTTTATGACATGATTGTATGTATTAAGGAGTTTTATAAAAATAAGGGAAAAAACACATAAAGGAAACATAAAATATTTGACTTTCAGTGTGTGATTCTTAAGCTTTTAACTTTTCATGAGCTTGTAGTGCCTTTCAGGAGTGGCTTTTGCTTAAGAATGTCAACTTATAAATATATGTTTTAGATATATTTAGAGAGAGAAGACACAATAACACTGTATTTGAATAACCATTACAAGGTTGGAGGTTTTAGCAAAGTCAACTTACAATTTTGGATTCCTTGAATGGAATATAAAGATGTTTGGTTCTGTCTTTTTAGTTTTTCTCTTCCCATTTCTGTCATCTCTATTTACTTTTTCTGTGATGGGAAAAGACTGCTTAATCTGGCTTGATGTACAATTTTATATAAATAAGGGTTCTAGCCATTACAAAATGGTGACTTTTAGCTAATAATGGTAACCCCTGGTTACTGTTTATTAACTGATTTTTTTTCTCATTTATAGGAATGTGGTTCAAGGTGTTTGACATATATGATTTTATACTGTGGAAGGAAACTCAACTGTTTGTGAAGCAGGTGTTGTGTTAAGTGCAGTGCAAACATCCTAGCCATATGTTTCTATAATTTAAATTAATTTGGTACAGTCATACTGTTAATCTTTAGTGACTTGTTGATTGGCATTTTGCAGACATATTTCTGGAAGGCACCCAATACCATTTTCTGTAGCTTTTCTGGCAGTAGCAGAGAGTAACATTTCCACAAATTGGAATCTTGTACAGCTCTGGGAAGGGAGCCAAGATTTAAATTAGACAATAACCTCTGCTCTGTATATAGCTTCTATTCTTCAGCTGTAGGGA
>NW_010199184.1:33308-36564 GCF_000695765.1 Mesitornis unicolor
AATACAGTCAGCTCTGTAACATATAATAGACTGATATATGAGTCACTCCTGGCAATGGGTGTTTCTTAAATTTATATAGATTGAACAACTAGTTGGTAATGTACTTAGTTACAGTTGTGCAAACAATAACTGTTAGCAGAGCTGAACAGACCTAGAAAAAAACGGCTTTTGGTTGGTGATTGCTAAGGATTCTGCAGAACTGTTGGATTTTGGAACAATACTTCTCTTCAGGTGCAGAGGAAATAATTTCATAAACATGAGTGTTGTTTGAGCTTTGGAGAATATTGATTCTCCAAAGTACGTAAAGCTTTTATATCATAGTTAAACGTTTCTTGTGTTTTGTATACGAACGTGTGTACACGATGTCCCTTAAAAATTAAACTTAGCATCAATCTGTGTTGTAGCTATATAATTAGGTTGCACCCCTTTTTGTTTTACCCTTGTGTTTTTTTTCCTCTCTTCGTGTTAAAATCTGCTGCTGTCAATTGGTATCTGTGAGTGCAAGGAATTCTTTTCTTTCCAAACAGCAAGGATCTTTTCTTAAAAGGAGAGCTCTTTACGCCATTCGGTTCATGTTTATTTAAAAGCTTAAAATCATTAGACCAAATCTCACTTTTTGTCCAACAGAAAATTGATTTTGCTAACAAAAATGGTGTGGGCCTGAAAGAGAATATTCAGAAATATGCAAATGAGCAGAGATAGAAATCTGTTTGAGCAGCTGAACAAAGCAATCAAATTTTTCTCATTGAAAGTTTATATAGCTTCACTGTGAACATTTTTGAACAAAATTATAAACTGCTTTTAGTGAGATCCTTCTTTTTATAGGGAAAAGGGATTCTTTTTAAACAGAACTATTTTTAATACTCTACATTTTTCTCCCAGGTCTTATATTTACAAAATAAAGCACATTGTAAATATTGAACAATACACAGATATATTTCTTAACAGTTTATGGTACACTGCATGTTCTGGGTGAGTTCCAAGCAGTAGTTACTATAAATGATATGCCAATCAAAATTATTTTTGCAACTATAACCTGTTCTAATGCAGTTTCTTATCTAAAGCGTCAACTTGATATAAGCCAGATCTCTCTTCTTAAGCTTTAACTCTTATGTGTATAATTTCCCTTGTCCTGAACGGATCCTGCAGAACTGTCCCGTAAGCTTCTTGGTTGTGCGTGATAGCAAAGCATAATTTATCTGCTGATATTAGAAATCTTAATCATCACTGCTTCCATTAGGTCCTGTGCGTTTTATTCCTTAGTCATGAGTGAGCTGTGTACAGAATATCTGATGTGCTTCAATGTGTGAATAAGATTTGTAAACGTCCAGCATGTTCCTTCCAGGCCAGTTTTGACCATTTCTGTTGGTAAATAAAGGTGTGGTTTCATAATATGTCAAGTTTGTCTTTTTAGCTAGCTTAAGGACTTCCTCAGCTCTTCACTGCTGCCCCAGATGTAAAAGAAGCTTTAATTACATTTACCTCCCTAAATCCTAGCAAGTTCAGTGTTTCCTTTTTACAGTGGGACCTCAAAACCAGATGTATCAGCATAAGCAAAGGGATACTGAATTATAGAGTGAATAACTAAACAAATGTGGGTGAAAGTTTAAAGCATGATGTGCAACAAGATCTTCTCTGGAGCTTGAGGTCACGTAATGACATGGCCAGAGATGGCAGGGCTGACATCATGATTTCGAGTCACTGGGATGCCCGCTTGGGCCCCGCTGCTGCTCATAGCTGAAACTGAATCCTGCTTCTAACCATGTTATGGAAGCTGAAGATGCTGTAAATCTTTATTGTTGTTGATGCTCATTCTAAATGTTGGTGACTCTATTTAGATGATCTAGGAACTTCTGGTGTGAGGGAAAAGTGTGTGAAATTGCCATTTTTAGATTCTGTTAATTAAAAAAACCCAAATCCGTTAATGAGGTTGAACCGCTGTGATGTTCACAAGCTGAAAGCTATTCTGTATCTCTGAAGGAGTCAGAGGTTCCTGAGCCAGCAGCATGGGTTGTGCTGCAGAGAGGATGAAAAGGCTGGAAAGGGGCCTGACCTTCCCCAAATCTCTGTTTACGGAGCAAAACATAGGAGTGATCACAGTAGAAAGAGAATTTGCATTTGAAAATGGTGAGAGGTTTATAGAGGAAATATAAGACTTTCCATATTTACAGAGATTGGACATTCTTTCAATTTATTATTCTTTTTATGAAGCATTTAGTGTATACATCTCTGTAAGGACAGTACCCTCACTTCTTGTCCTCTTTTCACACATGCGTGGTTAAATACTACAACATGGCAGAAACTTTTTTCTTATCTCGGAAAATGATATGTGTTGACATGAAAATTGATAGCCCTTTTATTTATTTACTAGTAGCTAGTTTAGCTACCGATGGTACTCCAGTTACAGGAATATAGCACACCACCACCACCCGCATCAAATGGTACAGCCTGATTTATGGTGGCTCATAACCCTTCACCGGTTTTCTCCCTGGTAAGTACCACTGCAGTTTCCAGTCTTCCTAGATGACCTTTACACAAATTATTGTTTGCATTTTGATTTTGAGAGATGTGGGGATTTGGTATGTATATATGGAAGCAGAGGTGTTTCTTATAACCACTGGCTGGTATATTTGGTTGGGTGAAGGTGGTATTGCAGTACTGGAGGAGATTCCTGTGTCACTTGTCATCTATCGGGCCTGGTTTCAGTGGCGGCAAGGACCATCCTGCACAGAGACGTGTAAATGATCACTGTGGGCACGTCACCCAGATTTGCCCATGGACGTAGTTGAGCATGGACACAGACAACTGTTCTGTGCTGTTGGAAATGCAAAACCTTAAGATGGAGACAAAAGAAAAAGACCTTTTTCTCTGGAACTGTGAGCAGTCTGGAATTATAAGATTAACTTAAATTTCATATTCAGTGTTACAAGCTGTCCAGTTTTTCGAAATATGAAAAAATGACATTTTAATGAAAGTGTATGTAAATACGTGTACCCTGAATTGCTTCTAGGTGCTTTCAAAATCATGTTTTACGAGATATCACAAACTTCTAAATCTTTTTTCCTTTTAATTTTGAATACTTTCTCTTTGCTAGGCGTTAATCTTTCCTCAAAGTTTATTTTCATCCCTTTTCTCTTACCAGTTTTCAGTTTATCTTTTCCTTATCTATGTGATATTTTATTATCCTGCTTTGATAATCATTGCCCTTCCTATGGGCCTTTCTTTCACCCTTTCTCTGACTTCACAGAATCACAGA
>NW_010199185.1:0-2571 GCF_000695765.1 Mesitornis unicolor
AAACCATGGATGGGGTTGTGCTGCTGGAAGCAGAGAGTTTGACAATGGGAGGTAACTTCTGGAAACCGTACTTAAAAGTCTTTATTTTCAATAAAACACAACAGAATCACAAAACTTTGCAAAACATCTCCATATAGCGCCACTTTCACTGCAACTCCTTTGCAATGTGTGAAGTTGAGTTGCTATTCTACTTTTGCTAACAACTCATGGCGAGGTCTGTGGAGCTTATCAAAAAGAGTGTGAAGTGATATCGAGTGAAAATCGTGATTGCCATCATTCAGATATTAAATTCTTTGGTGTTTATTTGGATTGGTGTCCTGGTTTGAGCTCAACAGAACTCCTTTTCTGTTTAGTGTCCGCTCCGTCCCTTTTAAGCAGCTGAACTTGCTGAAACCAGCAGCGTGTTTTTTCCAGTATGTGCTGCTAGAAGATAAGCTGAAGGCCAAGTGTCTCACCACGGGTGCCGTGTCTGCACCTACGGCGGGCGAAGCACAGCCAAAACTGGCCGACGAGTTGTTCCAACCCACGTACGTCATGCTTGGTGTAAAGCCGAGGGATGGCGAGGGTCTGGACCCTTCTTCCCTCTTGGAGCCTTCCGCCCGTCTGGATCCTGCAATGGCCAAGGTCTGAGCAAAACCCTGCTAGTGTGTCTGCCTCTGATCCCGATCCCTGTGTTCCTGCATCAGCTCCCACTGCTGCTGAGCTCGGTCTGGGCCTTTTCCAGTGCCCTCCTCCACAGAGCCTCTGGTGACGTCCTCGTCACTGCGGGAGGATTTTGTATTGGTTTTGTAGATGTATTTGTACGTATTTGTCTATATTTCAATGTTTTCCTATTTACATTATTATCCTGTAGTATCAGTGTTATTGATTTATTCAACCTGTTAGTTTTATTTTCCAATCCCTAAAGTCTCTCTCCCTTCTTCTCTTTTTCCTTCTGAGGAGGAGAGGGGTTAACAGAGAGCATCTGTCCAGGATTTAGTGGCCAGCCCAGCCCTAAACCACAACAATTGGAGACATCTCTCCTTCAAAGGTGCTGTTGGAGGAGGCACTGGAGGGCACCATGAGGGGGACTCAGCCTCCTCCCAGGATGTCTCTGATTCTGCAGGGCATGGGACACAATATTCACTTAATGTGTGGTGTCTGGAAGTGATGAAGCGGCGCATTAACTCATTAAGAGATAAAAGTGCACCTAGATGTGCTGCCATATCTGCACAGCAGCCTGTCTGGGTAGACTGTTTTACATTCACTTCAGTTTGATGAAGATTTGGGCTTGGCTCAGAGCTTGGCACTGTGCTTAAAAATACTGGCAGAACACCAGATTAAATTAAAAAAAACCAACCCCAAACATCTGCCCAGCTCACCTGGATGACTTGGATGTGACCCTGGCTGTGCCTGTATCACCTTCAAATACTCTCTCACACAACCAAGCAGCTCCTCAACCTGCCAAAAGGACCCGCATGGAAATGTTTAACGCTTTAAGGAGCCTGATCACTGTAATCACTCCCCGCTGGGACTACAGAGATGCTGAACATCACGAGGAGAAGCTGCTGCTGCCGGGGGATAGCCAGGAATAGCAGCGATTTGTCATCAAATTCACTCCTCTTTTCCACTGCACGGGCTGTGTCTGTCTCAGCATTACGCCATGCCAAAGAGATGTCTGGTCCTGTTGTGGTTTAGGGCTGGGCTGGCCACAAAATGATGGAAAGAAGCTCTCTATTAACCCCTAACCCCTCTCCCCTCCCCAGAAAGGAGGAGAAAAGAGAAGAAGGGAGAGAGACTTTACGGGTTGGAAAATGAAACTAACAGATTGAATGGAACTGCTGGAGAGAGTCCAGCGTAGGGCTACAAAGATGATGGAGGGAGTGGAGCATCTCCCTTCTGAGGAGCGGCTGAGGGAGCTGGGGCTCTTCAGTTTGCAGAAGAGGAGACTGAGGGGAGACCTCATTCATGGTTATAAATATTTAAAGGGTGAGTGTCACGAGGATGGAGCCAGGCTCTTCTCGGTGACAAACAATGATAGGACAAGGGGTAACGGACACAAACTGGAACACAGGAGGTTCCACTTCAATTGGAGAAGAAACTTCTTCTCAGTGAGGGTGACAGAGCCCTGGCCCAGGCTGCCCAGAGAGGTTGTGGAGTCTCCTTCTCTGCAGACATTCAAAACCCGCCTGGACGCCTTCCTGTGTAACCTCATCTGGGTGTTCCTGCTCCGGCAGGGGGATTGGACTGGGTGAGCTTTGGAGGTCCCTTCCAATCCCTGACGGTCTGAGATTCTGGGATTCTGTGATTAATAATAGTAATTCTACAGGATAATAATGAAATAATATAGTTTCACTTAATAGTGAAACATATACAGATGTCTACAAATATATCTACAAAACCAATATAAAATCCTCCCGCGGTGACGATGATGTCCCCAGAGGCTCTGGGAGCACTGAAAAAGTCCCAGTCTGGAGCCAGCAGCAGCGGCAACAAGCACCCTGTAGTATTCCCGGGCGGTCTCCCATCCAAGCACTGACCGGGCCCGACCCTGCTGAGCTTCCCAGCTCAGGCGAGCAGAGCAGGCTGCAG
>NW_010199185.1:2905-6126 GCF_000695765.1 Mesitornis unicolor
GAAAATTCTATTTAGCTCAAACTGGGACAGGTCCTCAAGGGAGCAGGTTTTCTCTCTGGATGGGCAAGTAGCCCTGTGGGGATGGCTAGCGGTTCTCCTGGCCCACACGCAATGGTACGCGTCTCCTTTGGGCTTAATCCTGCAAAACTCGCTTTGGTTGGGGCATAGGAAAGCAGCCTGGGTCCTTAGGGCTGTGTTTTAACGTCGCCTTTCATCTGAGGACCCCGAAGCATCCGTGAGCTTCAATGAGTGCTTGGTAAATGAGGTCTGATGCTTTGGACCTAATTTAGGTATTCCCTGTCATAGATTCACAGAATCATTGGGGTTGGAAAAGCCCTCTAAGATCAAGTCCAACCGTCAACCCAGCCCCACCATGGTGACTAAAACGAGCGAGGAAAGAGTTAAAATCTGTTGGATCCACTCCCTTCCTCACGATGGCTTTGCCAGCACGATAGCACTCAAAGGTTTAATTTCCTCTCGCACTTTGCTCAACACCCATTCTCTGGGGGCATTTCAATCTGTTTCGCTCTTGAAAAATAAAGCAAAATGCATTTGCAGCAAATCTAAAAGGGTACAGCAGGCCAGGCCAAGGTACTTGGTAACGTCCCCTGTTTCTAGAAAACCTTCTGGATTTTGACTACTGCAATGAGGACAAGTCGCTGAGCTCCTTAATTGTGCACATTAAAACTCTGTCAGCTTTCCATGGGCTGGCCAGAGACTGAGCTAGGGAAGGACTTCTTCCTTGGTATTTCACGTGTTTCACCCAAGAAACCAGACCTTGCTAAGGGAACAGAACTGTCGAAGTAAATGTAAACGTACATGGAAAGTAAAAACGGAGGCTGATGCCTGTTTATTATTGAACATCTGATTACTTAATGATCTGTTAAATAAATTAATAAATTCATTTAATAACCTGAATGGCTTTATTGCACAAGATGAGGTGCAGACGACGCTGCCCAGAAGAGTACACAGGATTCGTAGCTCATTCACCTCTGACAGAGGAGGGAGGGATGAGCGGCTTTTCCTTTCCCAAGCACGGGATTACCGGATCTCAGATGTGCTTGCCCTTTCCAGATAAATAATTCTGGCACCAGAGACGCTTCGTGCTGGCCTGGTTTGTGCCAGCTGTGGCTCTGCCGCCCCGAGTTTACAGCCGAGGTAGCTGAGGACACTGCAAACAGAGCCCTCGTGGCAATAAACTGTTGTAAATAACATCGTCCTGGCAGCACCTCCACAATATTGGCTTTGCAGTATTTGCACAATGCTGGCTTTGGAGGATTTGGCCTGGCATTGCGAACAGCAGTGACTGCAAACACAACGAAGTGTCGTGTGGAGGGCTCCAGGCGGTCTGGAGAAGAGATGAAACTATTTAGGGGTCAAGGAAGTCAAATGTCTGGAAAGCCAAGCAGATGAAGGTCTGGCCCTTTGGTACATTGGGGCAAACAGGGGGTACAAGTGCCTGAGAAACTCACAGCTAATTCCCCTGCTGCCAGTGGGATAATTTAACCCTTCGGTGCCTCTGTTTTCCCAGTCTAAAGCCGTCCCCCCTCATCCCATCGCTCCAGCCCTTGTCAAAAGTCCCTCCCCAGCTTTCCTGTCCCCTTCAGGTCCTGGAAGGTGCTCTAAGGTCTCCCCGCAGCCTTCTCTTTTCTCTTCTCTTCTCTTCTCTTCTCTTCTCTTCTCTTCTCTTCTCTTCTCTTCTCTTCTCTTCTCTTCTCTTCTCTTCTCTTCTCTTCTCTTCTCTTCTCCAGGCTGAACAGCCCCAACTCTCTCTTCTCTTCTCTTCTCTTCTCTTCTCTTCTCTTCTCTTCTCTTCTCTTCTCTTCTCTTCTCTTCTCTTCTCTTCTCTTCTCTTCTCTTCTCTTCTCTTCTCTTCTCTTCTCTTCTCTTCTCTTCTCTTCACCAGAGCGGAGCAGAGGGGCAGGATCCCCCCCTGGCCCTGGCCACGCTGTGGGGATGCAGCCCAGGACAGGGCTGGTTTTGGGGCTGTGGGCACCCATTGCTGGGTCCTGTTGAGCTTCTCCTCACCCTACACCCCAGGTCCTTCTCCTCAGTGCTGCTCTCATCCATCCACCCCCAGCCTGGGTTTGTGCTTGGGATTGCCCCTACCCAGGTGCAGGACCTTGCCCTTGGCCTTGTTGAACTGCGTGGGGTTGACGTGGGCCCAGCTCTTGTCCAGGTCCCTCTGGGTGGATCCCTTCCTTCCACCTGCACTGCACAGTTGGTGCAAACTTGCCGAGGGTGCACTCGATCCCACCGCCCATGTCACCAACAGAGCTGTTAAATAACACCGGTCCCAACACCGAGCCCTGATGAACACCACTCATCACTGGTCTCCACTTGGACATCAAGCCATTGACCACCACTCTTTGAGTGCATCCATCCAGTTCCTTACCCACAGAACGGTCCATCCATTGCTGACCATGACTTGTGTGGGGCTCTGTTTTGGACCTGTGATGAAGGCCGTGTTGTTCATAACCCAACGGTGCTTCAGCTATTGCTGCTCGGTGCTTGCACAGCACCAACACTTCTTCCACTCCTCACCTTGCCCCACCAGTGAGCGGCCTTGAGGTGCACAAGGAGCTGGGAGGGGGCACAGCTGAGCCCAAAAGGGATCTTTCAGACCATACGGCATCACACTTAGCAATAAAAATTTGGGGGGAGGTTTTCCAGGGCTGCCGTTGCTTGGGAAGTGGCTGGGCATCAGTTGGCTGGTGGTGAGCAGTTAGATATTTTGCATCACTTGTTTTTCTGGGTTTTGTTTTCCTTTGTTGTTGGTGGTTTGGTTTGTTACCTTTTATTATTAAACTGTCTTTATCCCAATCCATGCAGTTCTTTTACTCTTCTGATTCTCTCTCCCATTCCACTGCAGAGGGGTGAGCAATCGGCTGTGCGGGCTCAGCTGCCCACTGGGGTTGACCCACAACAGCCGTGGATGCCACCTTCATCTGCCTTCGTGCCATCTTCAACCTGTCTGCTGGGTGCCGAGGTGCTGGGTTGTGTGGTGAAAGGTTCAGCAAACGCGAAGGAGCAGAGGAACGTGGCATGCAGGGGGTCATGGTTTTGCTGGGATTGAGTCACAGAAACCCATTTTCTGTTCAGCAGAACTACGTTTCTGAGAGAAGCGCAGTGTTAATGAAAACAAGTTGGTATTACAGCTTTAGCTGCAATAGAGTTATTATAAAGTTATAAGGGAGTGTTGATCTGCCTGAGGGTAGGAA
>NW_010199186.1:0-2439 GCF_000695765.1 Mesitornis unicolor
GGGCTGCTCTTTGCAGCCTCCTCCTCTCCTCTCGTGGTGCTGCCCCATGGCACTGAGGGGTTTAAGCTGTGCCTCTTCTGTCGTGCAGCCCGGGAGTTTGGCACCCGTTGCCGTCAGGGTTTGATCCGTTACTTTGAAATCCTGCCCAGGAGTGAGTACGTGGGAGGGATGGGGGGTATGGGGGGATGTGGGGTGCAAGCAGCGGGTGCTCGCTGCCGTATTTTGGGGTTTTTTTTCCTTATCAGTGTGCTGTTCCTAATCCCAGACCAGGGGTCCCTCTCCACTCAGGATGATCTGTGGGTGACTGCACCTACGGCTGTGAGATGAGTCGAGCCCGTGGGAAACGCAGAGCCCTGTGGTCAGGGGTTGTGCCAGGATTCTGAAGCACCACAGGCTGTTCTTCAGCGTTTGTAAACTGGACCAAGTGCCTCCCTAAAAGCTGTTCATTAGAACCTGGTAGGGTTCAACGGGACCTTTGACATCCAGAGGTGCTTCCAGCAGCTGGCTGGGATGACATCTCATTAACTGCAGTGGTAAATGTTAAACGTGTGCTTCACGGGCACTGGTGTCCCCCGAGGAAATCACCATTTCCAAGCTAATTTGACAGGAGAGAGATTAGAACCCAGACCTCCCTGTTATTATATATTATAATCCCATATCCAGCGTCATGAGCAAAATCTCTCCTCTAAAGGACCGGATTGGAGTGGGAAGTGTGGGTAAGGATGGGCTTGGAGGAGCTGCAGTCACACAGCATCCCAGGATGTGAGGAGCTGGAAGGGCCCTGCAAAGCTGATACAGTGCAACCACCCCAGAGCCGGAACACCAGAGCAGTCACACAGGAACACGGCCAGGGCTTTGGGTGTCTCCACACAAGGACACTCCACAACCTCTCTGGGCAGCCTGGGCCATGCTCCAGAACCCTCACACTCACAAAGTTTCTCCTCATCTTCAGCTTGAACCTCCTGTGCTCCAGCTTGGGACCATTGCCCCTTGTCCTGCCATTGGCCATCCCAGAGCAGAGCCTGGCTCCTTCCTCCTGACACTGCCCTTTCCCAATTGATGAACATTAATGAGTTCATTAATCAGTTCAGCTCCAGCCTTGTGCTGCAGGTTTGGCCCTGCGTGGCTGCGCAGACACGTTCCCAAGCGCGGAGCCGTTCTCACCCAGGGATGGCAGCGGCTTCCCGCAGGTTAATTAAAGAGAGGTCTCGTCTCTGTGTGCGGCGAGGAGCGAGGCCTCCGTTTGGGTGTGTGGAAACAGGCAGAGCGCAGCCTAATTACCTGGCTTTGCATTTAGCAGGAGGCTGTGGCAAAGCCACAGGGACTTTGACTCCGGGTCCTTTTGCTTGAACACAAAGCCTCCTCAATTTTAGGATACACCTCAGCCTCTGAAGAGTCCGCATCCCCTCACTTAACAGCTACAGCTTTACCTCCTTGTGCTTTAATTATACGTTAAAGTCTGAGGCCTTTTGTTTAGCTCATTTAAGAGGAGGGTGGGGGGCTCTTTACTGTGTCGGTTAGAATTTAGCATTAATTTACTGTTCTCTTGACACTTGAAAACCTGGCCGGGATTTGAAGCGTTTTCTTTTCCTTTTTTTGCCTTTTACGACCTGCAGGTGTTTGGTGTGAGATAAAAGTAGATCCCAAAGTGAGATTTCACAGCACAAATTATCAAAGCGAAGATTCGCTCTTGATGTAGTCTACGTGTGTGGCAGTAATTATGAAAAATAATTCGGGATAATGGGGCCTTCAGGAATCCCGAGGCGGGCACCGCGATGTTAACCCTTCCTCACCTGACCCGCACCGCTGCTGTCAGTGCACTGGGCAGCTCTACCAAGCGAGTGATGAAGGTGACGGTCCTCCAGACAACCCAGGAGGTGACCGAGGACATGGAGCTCTGTTCCCAGGTCGTTTTCGGGTGGTCCTGGCTCACACAGACCTTCAGGAAGGTGTTGCTGCTCACGGGTCACCTCTAAGGCAGCTTTAAGTCTCCTCACGTCGCTGCTCTGTCGCACCCAGGCAGCTGAGCGCTGCAGCCCGTGCCATCGTGGTGCTGTCAGCACTGAGGTGGTGCTCTGCAGGCAGCGTTTCGATGCAGCTTTCCAGCTCTGGAGATGCTTTCTGGACAGGTTTGTCCTGCACGCTTCCTTGGCTGCTGTGAGAAGGTTCTTGCTGTGAAGCAGAGCCTTGCCATGGTGTCCAGCAGGGTCGCCAGCTGCCAGCTCCTATGGATGCTGGGTTTCACTGCAACAGCTCCTAAAAGGCTGCTTCTGTGACCAGGGCAGTGGGTTGGTGTGGGCACAAAGCACCACAGAAGCGTGGCCTGGGCTTCTCCCCATGGTCCCTGCACCCCTAGAACACGGTGACAGGGGCACCCAGTGCTCTGCCTCCTGCCCCGGCTCCTCTGCAGCAAGGTCCTTCCCAGGGTGTTTGCAGCCA
>NW_010199186.1:2465-3450 GCF_000695765.1 Mesitornis unicolor
TGTGGGCAAATCCAGAGCCCTGGCTCTCCTCCCTCTTTTGTAGGTGGTGGTTGGGATCTTTCAGGGCACAGCGGCTCTTCTGATCCCTTCTGCAGTCGAACCAAAGCGGATGGTTCCCGAGGGGAGCAGATGGCCACACAGGATCCCAGGATGTGAGGGGTTGAAGGGCCCTGCAAAGCTGATCCAGTGCAACCCCTGCCACAGCAGGATCACCAGAGCAGTCACACAGGAACACGGCCAGGGCTTTGGGTGTCTCCACACAAGGACACTCCACAACCTCTCTGGGCAGCCTGGGCCATGCTCCAGAACCCTCACACTCACAAAGTTTCTCCTCATCTTCAGCTGGAACCTCCTGTGCTCCAGCTTGGGACCATTGCCCCTTGTCCTGGCATTGGCCATCCCAGAGCAGAGCCTGGCTCCTTCCTCCTGACACTGCCCTTTCCCAATGGATCCCCAGGAATGAGGGCACCCCTCAGTCTCCTCTGCTCCAAGCTCAAGAGCCCCAGCTCCCTCAGCTGCTCCTCAGCAGGAGATGCTCCACTCCCTCCATCACTTTGTGGCCCTGCTGGACTCTTTCACACAGCTCCCCAAGGTTCACCATGCAGAGCCGTGTTGCTCCTGCTGGCTTCCTTCCTGCCTCCAACATCCCACTTGCCTTCCTCTGGCTGCCTGGATAAAGTGGTTTTCACCATGCCCTGCCCATCCTTTGGACTTTGCTGGTGGGACCTTCCTGTCCTGGGTGACCACAATTGTCCTTATGAAACCCTGCACATCTGGGGAGCATCAGGAGCTGCTTTGCTGCCTCCATGCTGGCCTAAGTCCATGGTGAGGGCACCAGTGGGGTGTTCTGCCACGGGCAGGATTTGGTTGAGCCCAGGTGGGGGTCACAGAGGAGTCACAGCCACTGCACATTGCACAGCGCATCGTGTCACCTGCTCCCTGGGTACCTGTGGTGGTTTAGGGCTGGGTTGGGCACTAAACCCTG
>NW_010199187.1:0-8303 GCF_000695765.1 Mesitornis unicolor
TCAGGGACTTCCACAGTTACTAACCTGTCAGAGACCCATGCACCTTGGTTGCTGCATGGAACTCCATCCCCTACCTCCACTGGGATGGTACTCTGAAGAGTCTCACTAACGCACCATCCCACACATGTCGGCGTTCCACCCCCAGGCTCATCGCTAGCGAGTTGTATTCTATTCCCTTCCCCCCCGTCCCCCCTTCAAATCTAGGTTAAAGCCCTGTCTATGAGCCCTGCTAACTCTTGTTCCAGGAACCTTTTCCCCTTTTGAGATAGGTAGTGGGCCAGGTTTATCCACTGATTCCACATAGCTCTCCAGGAGTAGGGCTAGTGGCAGGCATGGCTGAGACATCTCTGCCAGGCACTGACAGCCCAGGACTGAGCTGAAATGGGGTTCCTGAGCCCAAGGGTGTGGGGTGGATGCCCCAGGTGAGGCTGGGCAGGGCCCTGACAGCAAGTGTCTCTAGTAAAAGTAGTTTTAATTACATTTGGAAGAAGTCCCATACTACTGCAGTTAATAGGAAATGAGTGGCATATTATAAGGCAAACCCATGTAAAACAACATATGATTCCCTAGGTTATGAAACTTCTGTTATGCCAAACAAGCATATTCATTTTCATCATAGTACATTCCCAGTTAATTCTTTAATTGTAGATACAATTGGTTTCTATTTTTCTGTAATTTTGAACATAATTTTCCCATCTTGAAAAATGTAGTAACATTAAATTGCAAAGCTCTTCATGGTTATTGCTCAGGATGTTTACATGCTCAATTTACAGGGAAAAAAGAAGATGATAGTAAGAAATTGCCTGTATTATCAGTGCCACGGAGGACAGATCAACCTGTTACGGGAATTCAGAGTAAAAAGAATTTTATAAATACAAATGCAGTTGCTGTTATCAAGGGATTGCCTAAAAAGCCTCGACCTATTTGTGTTGATACAAGACATGGAGATAAATATCTGCTTGAAAACTCAGGACTTGTTCCCAAGTATACTAAAAAAAAGGTAAGTTGTATTAAATTATAGTGGAAATACTAGTAGCAATGCCTATTTTTAGGTTCTCTGTTGCATTCTCCTATGAAATCGTTATGATTCTTTTTGAGATATTTAGATACCACTGCTGTTTGTGGTAGACCTTTTAAATTCACCAAGGAGAAATAACTGGCACTAGAGTTGTGCCTTGCCTTTGCTCTGTACTCACTTACTTATGCTGTCAGCAAAAAATTGGCACAATGATGCTGCTAAAGCAATAGCATATGTGTTGCATCTGGAACACATCTAATGGGGAGATGGATGGAATTCTGTGGTGGATGGATGCTGCCTCTTTAGGAAAGACAGGCAGGGATGAAGAGCAGGGGTTGCCCTCTGGATGAAAGAGCAGTTCAAGTATATGGAGCTCTTCTATGGAACTGGCAACAAGCTGGTTGGGTCAGTATCAGAGGAAAGGCCACTAAGTGTCAGAAGCATGTTTATTATGGACCATCCAATCAGGTAGGGAACTGGATGAAATCTCTTCAAGCAACTTGAGGATATCTTCGAGTCATAGTGCAGCTTCTTATGGAAGCCTTCACCATCCTTGATATCTGCTGAAAGGACAACATAATACAATGAAAGCAATCCAGAAAGCTTCTTAACAGAGATGGTGGATAAGCCAACAAAAGCGGTCATGCTCTTCTGGTTCTGCTACTTACAAATAAGAAAGAATGGGTCAGAGGTGCCATAATCAGTAGTAGCACAGGTCATGAAGTAGTTCAAGATCCTCTCCTCCTCAGGGAGATGGGTGGTAGTGTACAGACCCTGTACTTCAGGAGAGGAAATGTCAGCTTATTCAAGGAAGTAGTACATAGGATGCTGTGGGAAACTGCACTGAAAACAGAAGGAGCTTGAGAGCTGATACGCCTTTAAGGACAACCTTCTCCAAGCACAAGAACAGACCATTCCACTACTCAGGAAAATAAGATGTATCGGGAACCTGGCTTATCAAACAGATAAGTAATTTCAGAGTATTATGCAAAAAGAGACATGACATATAACATAGCTCATGACAGAGAAGATGCAAAAAAGTGAACCTGAAGCCCTTGCAGTACCTTTGCATGACTAAACACATTTATCAACAATGCTAGTCATAATGCTACCCAACACTAAAAGATTTGTGAATCATTTAGCATTTGGTAGAAAGAAGATAGACTCCAGTGCTTTCTGGCAGAGCTAGATAGGCTTCATTTTACGAAGAATAAGGCCAAATAAATAAATGTGTTCCCCCAAGTACATCTGGGATATTCAGAAATTATTTTTCCTCCCAGAAACACAATTTTGCCACATCCAGTGCGGGGTAGTTTATAATTCCTAACTAGTCCAGTTTTCATGTGTACGTTAACACTATTCACTCTCTGTGACATGCAATGTTCAGCAAAAAACAGGATACAGGAAGACCTTTCAAAGAAAGTATTTAAGGAATGTGTTTCAGAATGCAGAATCTGACACCAAATTAAAATGTAACGTAGCTTGCTGTCATTAACAGGTTTCAAACTCCTCTCTCAACCATCAGTTTTTATAAATAGAGGTTTTGGTTTCTGGGTTCTGTTGTCTTTGAAGGTTGCAAAAAGAAATTGAAGGGAATTGTTTATATGTTTCGCTCAGGCTACAAATACAATCATGTTTGATACTTCTAAGAACACAGTGATTTAAGATTTTATTGCTCAGTGGCACAAAATTCCATTTCAAGCTGTCTTTGCAAATGTAATATATCATGGATGACAGGTATGTCTTTGTTTCCTTCTTCCTTCCTTCCACATATAAGAAACTTCTTCCTTACCCCCTCAGGATTATGGTGTTACACCAAAATATGTAACACAGAGAAATGAGGAAATGAAGAGAGCTCAAGAAGAATATGAGGCCAGTGTCTTGGAGCATCTCAAGAAAAATGCCATGAAGCGGCTATCTGATGAAGAGAGGAAAAGTCTTCTTGAGGTGCATATTTAGATTTAGAGTAATTAGTAACATGTACAAAAGATTAATAAGGTAGTGCAAGGCCATATAAATAATAAAAGTATACTAGATTTTTTAAGTGAGGCAAATGAGTTAGCTACTTTTTCACTAGATGGAGCTGTAGAATAGTTGTAAACTGAACTGAAGGAAACTGATGTAGCTAGTTTTAGTCCAGTTTTACAAGCACTTAATTCTGTTAGATTCCTATCCCCCTTAATGACTTGGATTTTCAGTGAAACTTCAAAGGAATACAGAAAATCACCTATATGGGTTTAGTGGCAGTTGTAACTCTCTACTTATGAATCATGGAAAAACACAAATTACTTTTTTCTTTTCCCTGATGCATAATACTGCCATTTTTATTGGCAGTTTCTGTCTTCACACTGTGATCTCACTGACTAAAGCAAAAGACCAGACCATGCTTTAAAACGTGGCAAAAGCAGAAAACACAATTAAATTGCAATATTTTGAAGACTATGACTGGAAAAATTGTATTTTGTCAAGCTGTTTTGGATACTGTCTTTCATAGAGTTTTTATTGCACAAGATTTTCTAAAAAGAAATAATACCGTAAAAGAAGTAGAGCGGAAAAGAGACATTTTAAAAGCATATCCAATCCTTGAACAAGAACTTCTCATGACCACATTTTAGCCAAATTTCCTATGAAAATGATGCTTACATTACAGTGATACCTGTTTATCAGTCTTTTCTTTAATAACTTGATCTTAGTAACCACCTGAAACAAATTAGCAGATGACCGGACATCTCCAACATGCTAAATTTCCACAAAAAACCCCAGCAGAATATCTAGAGAGAAAACATAGTGTCTAACTCACTTGCAAAGATAAACTGGTTAATCAGCAGGATCCAAAATACCTAGAACAACGGTGGCTCTTGCTTATGCAGCAAGCAGTAGAAGCTAGGGAGGAGTATGGGAGAGAGGTGAAGGTATTGCATTGACAGCAATATAAAGAACATAACAGCAAGGGTGAAGATTAAGATATTTTTATGGTAGGAAAGGCATGGGACAAACTGATGGTCCAGTGAGTTAACTATGCAGCAAAAATATATGTGCAAAAAGGCATGTGAGCTCAGCTGGTCACAGTTCTGCATTTAGTTTGATTAAAATTATATACTGTATATTTAAAATACAAGAGTGCACTGAAATATGTTTTTATTTGAAAAGTTTTTAGATTGTTTGTATTAATTCAGTATTTTCTTTCAAATTTTCCAAAAATCTTTCATAGGCCAGATTACTTACACAGTTACATTGTCAGGAGAAATTAGTGTCCCCAGGGTATGTGGCTCCTACCCAGTGCTCAGCTGTAGACATATGGGAATTCCTGTCTTTTGAAATAATTGACATTGCTAGTGAACACATGTGCACTATCTGATTTGAAAGAATACGTGGCAATAGATGTCTAAGAACAAAATCAAGCCTCGTGAACTTACAAAAATAAAGGGAAATAATTTGTGCCAACATTTTCTGAACTCTTTCTCCATTATGCTTACTTTGGTTGGGATTTTATGAGAATAAAAGAGTATGTTGATAAATGCAGTACATATTTCTCACTGATCCAGCATGTATTAAAATTCCTTATATAGAGTTATTCAGTTTGTTTGATATTCAGATCTAGCCCATAGAAATAGTGGTCAGCATATTACATTGCTGTTGGAGGAGCTATGAGAGAGATTTTTAAGTAGAGAGTCATGATCTGCTTTTGATCTCTCCACTCTGTAGGGACAGAATAAATTGTGATGAGTGCATGCTCTAATGTGTTTTAAAAATCACTGTTTTCAATGATTTCCAAACCAGTTTTTACTAATGTACACAAAGAAGAATTATTTAAAAGAAGCTACACATGACAGGTCTATGAAAGTTTCTGGAATACTTACTTATTTTCATGACTACGTATTTGTAAACTATGCCTGGTAGACTCAGAGCTTTATGTAACTACTTTACAGCCATGGATTGCAAAGACAAGTAGCATTACAAGACAGTAAATAAATAGGCTTGTTGCTTCTAGTTTCCCATGTTGAGGCAGGGTTTTCAAATGTGTGTAGCTGTAACAAGAATAACTTTTATGGACAACGCTTAGATGTTTAATATGAATCTGTAAAAAGCATTAATTGCTGTGCAATAAATCCACTGCTTTGAACCAGTAAAATATTAGTTCATATTAAAAAGTATGGGGTTTTTAGTATTGACAGAGAGAGATAATTTTTTTTGTCGTTAAATCAATTCATACAGTGGGCAAAATGAGCCAAGTTTTTAGGCACAAGAGTCCTTGAGTTCTGAAGTAGAAGCAACAATCTTCAAAGCTAAATATGTACTATGAATAACTCCTCTGAATTTAACTTCAGTGTTAATCAGTTAGCCAGTCTGGGAGAAAAGGTGCTTAAGAATAGTGGAGAAGGACATGAGGTTGTAAATCACAATGTGCTATAAAACCAGAGTGTCAGTTGGATCCAGTTTTAGTTATGGAGGAGAGTTGAAAACTTTTGTTTCCAAGACAGTAACTTCAGTTCTTCATTTTTGAAGATAATTTCTGATCTCCTCTCAGGAAACAAAAGTGAGAGCCAAAAAAACATTTGGTAAAAGTGTTTTCTCACTGATAGCCATATTTGTATTATCTACTGGTTGCTATATGATTTCCTTGTAGTAGGTGTGATTAGTAAGTTCACCCATGTAGGTTTCATGGGGACATTTGACGTACTGAATAAACTCTGCTAAATCCTCATATATACATGTACAGGATGTGTAGATTTTGATTATCCTCTTGAGGAGAGGAACTAAGAGCAATTGTTGCAGTAAGTGTGAGGATGTAAAGACAAGATTTAAATTTAATTTTTCTACCACACTCTGGTTCCACTCAGCATGTATTGGTGGATAAAAGTTTGTCTCTGATGTTGAATTAACAGGTTTATGAGTCCATTTCAGATGACTGCATGTTTTTTTAGTCAGGGTTTCAGTTTTGGGCGCTTATATATGGAAGATACAGTTCACTTTATCTAGTAAGGCAATTCTTTGCATAGCAGCATTCAAGAGGGGTAGCAGTAATTTAAATTATTGTTGATAGGGTCAGTGACAGCTAGGTCCTTTAGTCCAAATGATAAACTTGTTGCCTATAGATGTTACTGTAAATGTAGATTAGGAAAGGAATGCTATTATTTAATTTTTTTTCAAAGTAGTTAATAGAGGTTAAAATACTGTGCTATCAGTTTGGTGCCAATGCTGTGAGCGAAGTCTCAATTATGGAAAATGAAGCTGGTGGTCAGATGAACTGACACTGCCATTGAATTTTGGCTGGAGTTCCAAGTATTGGTACTCTTGTCATGACTTAAGGTAGGTAGCACCACTGTGACATGGTGATATCTGTGGTAGCCAGGTTGCTGTTTACTGTGAAGCGTTCTCTGTAGTGCACTTTGCAAGAGAATTCCCATTGCATTTTGGAGAAAAGAAAGAATTGGAGTGATATGAGTTTTGAGGCATCTTTCATGAATCCTAGCAGTTCCTTAGTGAGCAGACTAGCATTAGATACAATGGAGTAGTCAAGGTTGCCTACCAGTAGATCATTGAAAGCATAGAAAGTCTCTTCTATACAGTAAGGAAGAGTCACTCCTCATTTACCTTGTGCAGTTTTTCTTGAAGATACTGAGGACTGGAAAGGAAGCGTACAGGCTTCCTTGAGTTCCTGGTAGGCTACAGATTTGACTGTTAGTCACGTTGACATACTTTTTTTCAATTTAGCTCATCCTGCATTGGCTAGTTTAATTATTGTTTTGTTGCCTCTTAAAGACTCTAATTTTTTCTCTCCAAGGCACAGAGTTACTTAGAGACCATTCCTTATATTGCATCAGGATAAGTGAAAATTTTATCTGTTGCAACTACTTTGACTTTTAAGCATTTAATTAATTTGGTCCAATAAAGATGATTAAATGTTATCCATATATTCATCTATTATTTGAACATTGCAGTGACCCTTATCAAATGCATTATTAACAAAAACCCCTTAAGTAGTTTATGTGTATATAATTCTTAATGAAGTAAGTTTTTCTCATATATTTTCTTTTCATGTAATGGCATTAGGGGCTGAAAAAGAACTGGGATGAAGTGTATCGTAAATATCAGAGACTCCCAGTACAAACATACACCATATCCAAGAAGATGAATAAAGAAAAGCTGGAATTACAGATGAAACAACTGGAGCATGACATCGGAGTAACTGAGAAGCATGAAGTTATCTACATTGCAAATGAGTAAGGACTGGTTTTCAGATATTGCCTCTATCCTCCTTTACTTTTTCTCTATCCCTGCATCTCCAAGAACTGCCCCCCTAAATTCTCAGAAGAAACTGGCATCGTCAACTATTCAGAAGGAAATATTCAATATAAGTATGTAGCTTCTTAGAAAAGTTGTTACGTACAGCTCTCATCTGTATAATTCACAAAACATTTGGAAATAAAATTCTTAAATAAACTTTGAGTGTAAAAACATTGATCTATTATTATTTTTTTATTAACTACTGAGGTTTCTATAAAAAGCATACAAAAAGCATAGAAAATACTGTTTCATATGTTTGGAGCACTTCTTTCCTTGCATAGCCAAAACAAAGTTAAATAATTGTGTGCTGAAGACAGCTTGGTAAAAATAACTTCAGGGTGGGATGGCTTCTGGACTAGTTATTAAAGAGCTGTTGCGCTTTACTTAAAAGCTTGAGTGATTGTACTCCTAAATAGCTTGGCTTCTGCATAACATTTTGTGTTCTCATTTTCTGTTACCAAAACCAATTTTTATAGTGGAAGCCCATAATAATATAGACTTCACACAATACAGATACCATAGGTAGCTTGCTGTGTGTGTTTATTTATAAATAATTCTGTAATACTATAGTAAATCTGCAACTAAAGTAGAAAAATGTGTTTTGATTGCTATTGTGTAATGTGAGAATGAAAGCAGTATACTAGCATGTGATTCAAGACGTAGACAGAAATTATATCAGCACACTATACTGCAATTACTTGCATAAAAGAAAAGTTGTTTTTCTTTCCTACTGCTTAACCTTTGTGTCAGAACACAGCTTTATCTGTGTGATATCAGTCACTACTAGTGGCTGTTGTGGCATCATAGGATCTGACATCAACTAAGAATGAAGTAAAAAACTGCAAATGAACTATTAAAAGCCAAATTTTCATGTACATTAAGTTCCTTTCATAAATTTGTCAGGGAATGGCTCTGAAGACTTTGCAGTGATGCTAGGCTGTATTTCTTGTGCATCTTAAACTTGTCTATGACATGCACTAGGAAAGCGTGGGTGAGC
>NW_010199187.1:8334-18430 GCF_000695765.1 Mesitornis unicolor
TAATTCGTTCTTTGTAACTTATTGTGAAGCAATCGTGTTTGTTTTTGAAAGATGTAAGCTGGAAGAAAGCTGTGGTTTTGTAAAATATGAATCTCATTTACTGTTTACTCAAAATAATGACTTATACTGTATATTTTAACAAAACCACACTAATTATAAGCACTTAGTAACATGTCACATTATCTCCTACTGAAGTACAAGATGCCTTTCTTAAGAAATGCAATACGATCAAACGTGGCTGTTTCTTGTGGCTTAAAACAAAATCTAGATTTGACTCCAAAAGAGCGTGCATTCCCACTGCTGCATTCTCAGCTTTTAGTTACCTGTAGACCATTTGGCTTAGTTAGGCTGAGCATCCAGATTTGCTTCTTCCATCTATCATCAGTGCTAACTTTGTGGGAATGCAAAGTAGATGATGGCCTATCCTAAAATTTGGGACAAGCAACTAGGCCACACTAGAAACATTCATCATTCACCAGCAATACTGACTTCTTTTTAAAATTGTCAGAAGGATATTAGTATATTACTGAGAAATCAGGAAGTGAACAGGAAGGGATGCAAAAAGTATTCCAGCTTGACAGGAGAGGGAGGGACTAAAGCTGTCAATCAAGTATTAGAATCTTTTTTACTGTATATAGTTGCCAATGCTTGCATTATACCCATTAGTCCCCAATAGCATAGACATATGTTTTATCCAAAGCTATGATGTATGTATTCCTTAGAAATTATTGCATTTAACCATTATAATATAGTGCATAGGGAGGGGGGAAATGTGGGTAGTTAGGGCCTGGCGGCCGGAAGATATCGCGCTGTACGGAAAGCATAGGGCCCCTCTCCTAATAGCCAATGGCGTTTGATTTACGACGTAAGCAGGCGGATGTGACGTTGTAAACTCAGGCTATAAAATGCCGTGTCACCTATCAATAAACGCCACTTGCCGTCCACCACATTGGTGTCTGTGAGCTGATGGCCCACGCAGACCCAAAGGTGGGGTCGCTGAGCCGTTCCTGAACCAGGTCGCTATGCCTCTGAAGGCAACAAAAGCCAGTGCCTTTCTGTAGCTAAGTGGGCTGTCAGTAGTGTCTTTCAACAGTACTGTGGGTTTTTTTTTTTGCATAAACCTTACTTTGCAGGTAACTCTGCTGCCACATGGGATGTTCCCTCTTTATACGTGTGTCACCCTGTGGGGAGGTTATAACTTCGTCTATTTTGATGTGTATTCCATGGGACCTACCAACACTTCTGATTATGGAAAAAAAAAAAAGAAAACCACTGAAAGTACACATAGAAGGATAACATTCTTACCCTTTAACTATCTGGGAAGTCTGACAAAATAAATTTACAGAATCCAAAGAATGTAACTGTATTTATGTATTTAGGAAATACCAATAATTGAAGGTGTAACATTCATTAATCAACTAATATGTACCATCGGTTTACTAACACCAAAAGGTAAGTAAACTCAATTGTTCTGATAGAAGTATTCCTTCATTAAATATATTCAATATTGGCAGAAACAAGTATCAAATTGTTTTCACTGGGGAGCTTTTTTCCAACCTGTATCTTCAGAATTGTCCTGAATATGGTCATCCGTTTCTGGAATTCTTAGAGTCAAGTCAGGCTGAGACCCAGTGTGCAGGCCCGAGAGCAGAACTTTTGCTGTGATATTTTGAAACAAAAGGAAATTATAATATTTGTTAGTTTAAAAACAGAACAAAACAGAACACGTTTTAAGCTGCCTTCTTAGTTAAAAAAAACACTAGTGTATAAAAACGTAGCATCTTGGACATTTCTTAACATGTCTTTTAATTAGTTTCCATCAGCAGGAGCTTCCAGCCTCCCCCTCCTCCTCCTGCCATTTACTATGACATTTTTAATGTGACACAAGCTGCTGGAAGTTTTACTGGGTTTTTCTGACAGATTCTGAGCACTTGCTGAGGGTGCAGGCTGGGTAACTAAGCAAGGATGTTAAGTATGTCATTTAAACCTTCCGGTGCCAGTGGTAACCTTTCTGCTGACTGTGACTGTGTACATGAGTGAAAAAAAGAAGAAATTATGGAAAAGTAAAAATCCTCAAGATTGATCAGATACTTCCATACAAACAACTGCGTGTAGATTATATTTATTTATTTTATTTATTTTTTCCACACTTGGTCTTTCCAAATTATAATTTCCAGGTGTTTTACCTTCACAGATAGACCATAGGATTACATCGGCCCTACCTGAAATAGAGTTTAGTCTTCAGAAACTCAATACATTCTTGCAAATATAAAAGTGACATTTCAACGAAAATGGTAATTGTGGGCTATCACTAAAACAGACCTAAATCACATAAGCTGTGGGACTTAGCACCTTTCTGTTCAGTTTGAACTTCATTCTGCAAAACCAGCCACCTTTATGGGAGTTCTGTCCACAGGCTAGTAAGAAGCATTACCACTCAAAACGTTCTCTAAATTCATGAATCTATTATTGATAATGAATGAAATACTGAGAAAGAAAATAATCAAAATACTTCTAGTACTTTATAATTATTTTCCTCAAAATGGTATTTTTAAATGGTCTGTATTAAACTGGATAACCATCATAAACTGCACGCTAAGCAGGGCATGAATGCTCTATTGGTCAATAAGAGTTATGTTGCCAAAAACTGAAAATATTTCCTATTGGAAGTTGTGCATGACAAAACTGTGTATCTATTTTTTAAAAATAGCAGCATGAAATTATGATAAATATCTTACTGGCTGTTCTTAAGAATGAAACTATTTATATCCAGGAAGGAAGGGATCAGATATGGCATCGTCACAAACACAGGGAGTTCCTGATTGTATGGCTCCGATAGAGCTGCCTCGAGCAAGGAGCAGGTCTGACAGGAGCATATGGGCTCCATGTGGCTGTCTCAAAGCACAGTGGTTTCTTGGGCTCTGCATGCATTCCTGGGGACTAAGTCTGGGATAGTTCCTCAAAGTCTGCTTGCAGAGGGGTAACCTCATTCTCCTCATGAAACAGTAAGGGGAAAATTCTGTGGCAGAAATTTTGTGGGAGAAATCCCTCACTGATTTAATTTTCCTTAGTTTCTGTAAGTGGGTTTTGTTACTGGAGGGCACATTCTGGTATCTGGTACCTTGTATATTTCTGTGAAAAATCAGCATCCCAAACTGCTGTTGAGATCACTGCCACAAAGCTAAAATCTAGCCCTTTCACTGGCATGTGTTTCAGGGAAAACTACTACATGTCTAACCATTTCAACCCTGATGAAGGCAGACATCTTTCAAATAAGAAAACTTCACATATATACAGATCAGTGGGAGTCCCGGATAAATGCTAGTCCTAGTCAACGCTTTCATCTTCAGCTTTATGCTGCTTATAGTATTAATAATATAATTACAGGAGAGACATGTGGCAAAACCCACTATTAAGGTTGCCTGCCAGTTCGCATAGGGAGGGAAGCCAGCTGCTGAGCCCTGTTGGGATTGTCCACCCCAGGGACTAGAGCCGTATTGAGCCTGGCCAAGCTGAGGAGGCCTGGCCATTTCTCCCCATGACTGGACATCCGAAGTAGTGGCGTGTACTTGACTGCTGAATTCCTAGATGGCATTTTTTTTTCATTCTGCCTTGATCTTGCTCCAGCTCCTTTTTGTTACGTAAACAAAATGTGAGTAAATTCAGGGTTTTCATCCTCCAGGCTAAGCAGTGGCATTATGGTAGGGATACAAGGTGAGATGACTTTTTGGGGTTTTTTTTTACTGTTTAAAGGGTGTTGAGGTAAATGTGACTTCCATTTCACCAAGTTATAAAAAAACATACTTTTTTTTCTTTCTAGACTGTACCTCTAACAAATAGTTGTAGACGAACAGGCATAGACAAATAGTAGACTACATTTACGTGAGCTGGTGTTGCTGCTGCTGCTCTGAGGATGAACTTCTGTTCAGTCACAGCACTAGCCTGTGCTCTTAATTCGTTATTCCATGCCTGCCTCCACACTGACTCCATGGCATGGAGAAATTCACAAAACATGCAAACAGTGGAGTAACTTTGTCTTCAAATCCTTCCTCAAATGTTCTTTGCAATGGTGCCCACCAAAAATTTAACAGCAGCTGAGCTGCTGGTGAGCTAAGAGTAGGGCTTATCTCGCTGACCTGTGCAGTTTCCTTGAACTCCCCTGGCACTGTAGCCAGTTGTTTCTTGTTTTAGGCTTAGATTGTAAGTTATCTGTCATGTGGATCATCTTTTTCTCTCTTTCCTTAGTTTCTGACACAATTTTTTTTTTGTAAGTAGAGCTGCTATGTGCTTATAATAATAATAATAATAAATATGATCATCTGGGGATGAACTAAGACCATGCAATAAAGCAAATGGATTCAAGTTGTTTACTAAAAGGATCTGTTTTCCAAGAACCCTCATCTCATTTGTTTCAGCAACTGGAAAGTAGGAGTTAGAGAAATGAGATTCAAAGCACTTAACTTATTCCCTGGAGCAATATGATTTATTCATGTCTTTGTCATAGAATGTTTTTGAAACGCAATGTTAAATGACTTCTACCTGGCTTTTTCACTGGTAGCCATGAATACTGCACTTCTCATTGTTGGGGTTCCCGACTTCTGCAATTTGAGCCCATATGTTTTAAATACAGGATATGTATGCCTAAGGTTAGAAGCTATGCTTTGAATCTAGACAACACTATGTAATAATTTGAAAGCTATTGTCTCAATCTGGCCACTCAAAATTAATGAAATTAATGTTTAATTTAGTCTTGCTTGGTGAGAGCTCACATACGAAAAACACAGGAGACCCAATCCTCCAGTTCCCAGAGCTGCTGTAAAGATAGACAAGCACCTCTAGAACTGTTCTCGTATTGCTTCGAGGGCCATATCAAAGCTGAAGAGGCAATGTCATAATTCTCTCTTCAGAGGAAAAAAAATCAGCAGTGTTCAACATCTGCTCCCAAGCACTGCACAGTGAAGAAACAACCACGTTTTGCTGTTTGCTCAGGACAAATGGTCCGTCTTTTACACAAACAATAAATTTAGCAAATGGTCTAAATCCAGCATTCCAGCACCCTTAGGGAGCGGGTCATTGTGCAGCAGGGGTTGGCCAGCCATGCACATTTAGCGTGCCAGCCCTACAGGAGAACTTGCTGGACCACATTCTGCTTTTCAATACACTTTTGTTACTGCACTGTTTATTCTAGGCAAGCTGTGAAGTATACAAAATTACATCAAAGATGACTGAGCTATATTGGGGGTAAAAAAAGTCTTTAAGCCATTACTCATTTACTTATTTAATGTACTCAGAATTCTTCTGTTTTGCAGATTTTCCCAATTTTGCTGTATTTTATTTAAAAACAAACAAACAAACAAAAAGCAACAGAAAAAAGAGGGAAGAAGCCAAGTGAACAACCTCCTTTAAAAAGAAAACAAACTTTAACAGTTAAACTCATTACACTGGGTGTGACCCACTATATATTTACAATTCCCTGACTAGTTTTAATGGCTGTGCATGATGAACTTGTCATAGGATATGATGTGAGCAGCATTTCTTGAAAATAATGCTTTATTATTCAAACGTCAATACTTCTCAGTAGCTGGTTAGGGAAAATCTTTGCATAATATTATGAAGGAAATAAAGTTTAGTATTAAAGGACAAGAGGACATTTTTGTTTGCAATTATTTCAGCTATAAAGAACTCTGTATTAATAACATGGACCTGAAAAGCAGGAAGACTATCTTCAGGAGCCAGGAAATTGCAAAGTGAAGCTCTCGCTGCTCTAGTCTGGCACAGTGAGATTAATAACAAACAAAAATGTAGTTTTGTATTAAAGATGTTTATCATAGACCAAATAAGTCAAAGCACAGAATTCTGTCAAGCTGTGCCTAACACTGATTTAAAGGTTATAAAAAGCTAAAAAACAGTCTGGCAGCTTTTAGCCATTTTCTTGATATTGAAGTTATCATAGTTAATTTTGAAAGCCTAAGTCACTCTCATAGACTCAGTTCAAGCTAACCGTGACAGCTAAATGCTCTGAGCTTCCCTTATAAGTCTTAGATGCTGTGGTTGCTTTAAAGCTGAATTTTCCAATCCCTCAAGGTGCCAATTCTGCTGAAATTGAAGGTGGACAGAAGCGAGATTCCAGTTTGCAGTGCCACTCCATGCCCTGCTGTAGTAGCCACAAAGGGAAGTACAGCATCTATGCTACTGTACCTCATAGGATGCTACCTAGCCCTGCCTAATTGGACAGCTGTTCCTACGGTCACCTCAGGCTCCCAAATGTAAGGGAACGGTTTGAAATACCGCTTCATGTTCTCCCAGATGTCTGTAACACTGCCTGGCAAATACATTCTGCTGCACTCAGGGTCTTCAGTAGCAACCCTGTGGACGGGGTAACTGTCTCAGGTAACACAACTCAAAATTCTGGAATATATAAAAACTGGAGGTAAGAGCAATTTAGGATTGCTTTCAACATGCCCTAAAGTACTGTATATGCTAGACTTTTGTTTTTAATATTTTCTTCAGTGACCATTTTACCCAGAAATGTCTTTCTCTGCAACAACAGGGGAGGGTCACTTACCTTGTAACCACTAAGAATGGCAGGTTTATGCTTGGTAAGACTGTTTACAGTTTTGCTGTTCACATAACAGCAGCAGCAACAGGCAGAACCAGAATAAGAGCTCTTACTTCATCCCCTAATGGGCAGGCTTCTACCTAGGTAAGCCATAACTCTTGAAATCGTCTGGTTTTTCATGCTTTTCTGGTATATATTTTCATGTTTACAAAGTAAACTGGGTTGTCAAATGTTTGTTGTAACTTCTTGGGAGGACAATACATAATGGAGTTGCAAAGGCAAACAGGTAGCTCCATGATAATCTTTGTCTTGGACTGCTTTATTGATATATCCCTGCCCCCAACCTTCTATTTTCAATATTTCTTTACATTAGAGTTATGAAAGGGTAGATACTACATGTCCTGCATTTATCAGTAACAGGAGAAGAAAGGAAAAGATATGTACCTGAAATTATTAAGTTCATTCTGTAAAGGCCCAAGATACAAATATATTCACAAGGGATTCGCATAATTCTTAACTCTGCTTTGTTTCTCTGTGTGTTGCTTCTTCCATCTGCTCCTTTATGTCTTTTGGCTGTGTCCAGACCTACCCAGACCTACTTGTGAGTATGATCTACCCTATTTTCTTTGTTCTTTCCCCCTTTGATCATTTCCCATGGTTGTATATCTAAAAGTGCTTATTCTTCCCCTATTTTTAGTTCATAAACAAACAGCTAAACCAAGATAAGAGGAATGTTCTTCAGAACACTTACAGCCTTTTTCACAGTTAAGGCCCTGCTATCATGTTTTAAATAACCATTTTTTGGCCCTAATTAAAAAAGGTTTAAAAACCTACTGTAAGTTCATTCATTCTACACCAGTACATACTGTAAAAAATATTGTAAATAATCAGTAAGTGCATATGCTTCCCTAGAAAAATCCTTAGCAGCTTCATATCCTTCATGCACAAAGCACCTAATTAATTCTGGTTCCTATTAATTCTGTGAGTTTCTAGAACCACAAATTTGACTCATTGCAACAAAACTATATGAAGTATTACATTTATATGCCAGTGGAAAAAATCTTACATGGAAAAGAGAAACTTTGTGGGTTGAACTGGTGGCTGTTGATAGCAACATTACCTTTCAAACTGTACCCCAGCTAAATTTATCTAATTTTTCATTTCCATATTCCTATTTATTGTTATTAGTGACACATAACACTTCATTTCACTTCTGAAGTAAGCCCTGTAAAATTGTTGGAAGAGAAGAATACCAAAAAGAAGACTTGACAAAAGGCAGTCGTCCACTCTGGATGGGAAGAACAAACATTTCCTGCTAAAGTTTTCATTGCAATGCCAGAGAAATTTATTTTTTAGTATCTTGTTCACGTTAATATCTTCCAAATTGCTAAGCTTCTGTCTGTGGTGCAGTTAGAACAATCTCTTGTATTCTAGTGGTCTGATAAAGAATGCAGTTTAAAAAGACAGAAAACTCTGTGATAGTAACCCAAGTAGTCCAAAAGGCAGAAGAAACAAGTATGAATGCAGCAGTGACAAAATTAATGTGAGATCCTAGCTGTAATCCAAGTAACTTCAAAACTATAAAGCCTGGTTCTGTCATGTTTATACAACTGCACCTTTATCTGTAATGTGGTGGTAAATGAATCAGATTGCATCAGCTTTAGGGCAAATGTGGGCTTTAGAAGGTGTTCTTGCCTGCCTCCAAGCAAGAAGACGCTTCAGATCTTGAAAAGTGATTGTGGGCACGAATCAGTGCCATTTAATCCCAAAGTTTAGACAAAATTAGACTTTTTTTTCCTGAATAGTTCTATGAAATGTTGGCATGCAATTGAAATGGAGAAGTATTTAGGGATTTTCCCAATATTAATATCTCCTATCTATTTTACAAAAATATTTTTATTTACTTAATGTAGGTTGGTACAAATCTGTATATGCTGTTTATCAAATTCACTACCTTTGGTTAAGTTTACTTTAAAGCACTGTGAACAGAACTATCCTTTTGCACCACACCTCAGTCTTCATATACAGGCATCACGTTCGAGGCACACATATTCTAGAGTTGGCCTCTGTCGCTCTGTAAACCTGGTCCTTTGTTCTCTCAGATATGTTGTCAATCATAGCGATAGTTAAGAGTAGTTCCTCAACCTCCTAAAAGCAAACAGATCTGGCTTCACATAAGAAACAAAGCATTTATCACAAGATAATTTTCAGTGGCTTCAGTACTTAACCAGACTTTGATTGGTGATTCATCTATGGAAGTCTTCTTAACACCAGATTCTCAAGCTATTCATTGTCCTACAAGTTCTAATGAAGCGCACTGACAGTATGCACCTAAAAACCAGCCCGTGTTGGACACCAAACTCCTAATGTAGACATACTCATGGCGTTCTCCAGATTAATTTCTTACGACTTGAGACCTACAAGTCCCCCAGACTACATTCTAGAAATTAGTGTACCAAATTGAAATGTCTTCCTACTTTGTCTGTAAGAGCCCTTCAGGTATCACTAAGCATATTTGGTTATGCTCAGGTCTCCCCTAAAACAAACTTTTTCTTCCTCTAAAAAATTCTAGTATAGGAATGGCAGAATTCTACCACTTGTATATTTAATGGATAAATACCATAAGCTATTACCAACTTTCACTTGTAGGAAAGTGGAATACTTTCCTAAAAGCTGTAATTTTACCCACAGTGGACTGAGAGGCTGTTAGCATTTTCCCCAAAAGACAGAATACGAAAACAATAGACCAAGTTCAAATTTGAAGTTCTCACATGGACACATAAAGGCAGATAATGATCAGAGCAACCCAAGAGAAGCAACAAGTTCCTTCTCATCTGTGAGGCTGTGTAAGCAAAATATTAAAAGTATCTTTTATAGAATTGGAAGGGGGGTGGCAGGAGGCAGCACGGTTCCTGATCGGTTCTCCTTCCAGTGGACAGACAGCATGAGCAACATGGCGCTAGGCTGAAGGCACTGGGAACACACCACTTGCTTCAGCATGTAGACAGTGGTGGGGAAAAAGGAGCACCAGTTCAGCTGTCAGCAAAGATGGAAGGCAAGATTACAGAATTATTGGAAGTTTGTTTGCTGGCATCCTGTTCCCCACTCCTGTTAAAATATTCATTTAAACCACACCGCTACCTCATTCATAGCTCATTCAGTACCTCTCCCCAAACCTTCCCACCAGGATGTCCTCATCCTGCCAGTCTGTCACTTGTGCTGGCTTCTTCAAGCTCTACAGATGCCTGTCTATAGCACTTCCATCTCGTAGCCCACTTGGTAGACAAGACCAACCCGGCTGCAGACGCCGCTGTGCCCTATGCTGTGCCTTCTGAACACCTATACTGTACGTAGAGTTCACCTTATCCGTTACAGTCTGTATTTCCTCTCCTCGTTAGAGACCTTTAGCAATTAAGCCCAGCTTGTCGCAGCATACGAAAAGGTGATGCCAGCCTCTTTGGCGAGCCCCGGCCCCGGGCGGGCACACCGCATGCCCTGCTCCCCGCGGAGGCAGGGAAACCGGCACCGAACACAGGG
>NW_010199188.1:0-4278 GCF_000695765.1 Mesitornis unicolor
CTAGAGTTTGTCTGCCAGTGGGCAGATACAGCTGCACACTAAAATCCAGTTAAAGCTGATTTGTAGATAACTGAGGTACTGGACTATTTGTTACACAACAACTTGGGAGAGATATTTTAAACAACAAAAATATTTTATTGTGGAAAAAACAGGATGTAAATCCGTATTTGAAAAAAAACAAAAACAACCAACCAACTACGGTTTGCTGTTCTTAAATACCAAAGAACTTGTTTTAGACTGACACATTTGCTGTTTATATCTTTCTATTGTAAGTGTTTTAACTGATAATTTGGTGCCATGTTTCTTCTAGTCCCTGGGCACCGTGCAGCCTTATGTTCCGTGTTTAAGCACACTGAAGTATCCAACTGCTTCATACTTTTTGTCTTCCTAGAGGCCTGCCACTGTGCTGACTTGGCATTGGACTGAAATAACTGACAATGCCTGAAGCTCTGCATCTGGCATTTCCCATGTTAACATAAGCCAGCTGGGCAGTTTGACTGCAGAACTAGTATTACTGCAAGGGTGTGAGAGGACAACATTTTGGGGTTCTGGGGAGGGGTTTGGTTTTTTGGGTATGGGGGGAAATGGGGAAACAACGAAACAGTAAACAGATCGTGACTGCAAACTTTGCACTTGTTACTTGCTGGTAATTATCAAGATGAAATAGAACCTGCTAAAGTAATTTTAATCTGTAAAGTTTATTTTAATAATGGGAATGATGGAGGGATTTATGTCTGGTGCTCATGAATTCCTAAGAAGGTTGTTCCATATGTAGATACTGTAGATGCCTGTACAAGCGTTCTGGATATTTGTAAAGTAACACGGTAAAATGGAGTGAAGTGAGTGGCCTGCTGTATCTGTTCTTCTTTGTTTCTTAGCAAGTGAATGATTGAGATACCTGGGACCTTACTGAAAAGCTGCTGTTCTTTCTTTGATTGTTGTGTACAGTTAAGCGGATTCTCGTATTTTACTATTTCCTGTAAAGAACTGTAATTTATATACTGCCATACTGTATTTAATTGGTACAGACCTATTGTGTGTTAGAATACAGACTGTTTACTTGGGATTTAAAAAAAAATGTTTTGCCTGTATTTGATCCATTTGGGTCTCATGGTCAAATAGCTGTTTCTACCTGCTGGTGCTCAAATGCAGAGTACTTCATAAAAATGCTAAAGGATGATAGATCGGAGTGGAAGTCTGGGTGATACTAACCTGTTTAGCACTGATGGGTTCACGCAGCGCTAAGAGGAGGGAAGCAGTCCCTGTGTGTACATGCTCCTCAGCTGCTGCTTCCCCCTTCCTTCACAGCTGGGGAGCTCCCATCAGAGAATGGCGTTCGTTAAGTGGGTCAGGGGAGAGGGGACAAGACCGACACAGCTGAGTACAACACCGTTGGCAGCTGGGGTGTGCTGGGGCTGGAGGGGGAGTGTGAAGTTCAGTGCATGTGGCCTTGGCGTAGCTTTTGGCTCTCCTCAGACAGGTTTCTTGTGCGTTAACTGATTTTGGTGGAATGAATACCTTTGCAGAAAACTTCATACTTCTGGTGTCCACCTAGAGTTGCTCTCGCTGCATTCATGATACCGCTGCTGGAGAAAATTACCATAATAAGGAAAAAACCCAACAAAATACTTTATGCAGAAGTATTTTATCAGGCACAGATGATCCTAGAACACTGCCACGTACCTACACCCAATACCACTGTCTTCAAGTTAATTTTAAATGCTGTTTAAATATTTTTATAAAGGTTTTTTTAAAATACCCTTGCCATGTGCACATATATTTGTATTAATCTACTTCTCCGAGGAAAACAAACAGTTTTGAAAGCTGATGTGGCCATCTTATGGCAAAGATGCAGTATTTACACCAGGTTAGCATCAGCCAAACTACACCGGTGTTTCAGACCTTTGGTAATACAGAGTACACAAGTGATTGCTTCAGAAACCCTGGATCACTGTGCTTCCTGGGGTGTACAATCTATACATACCAAAGAAACCTAAACAAGCCACCCCAGTTTCATGCTGTACCCATCTTCCATAACCTCTGCTATCGTGACTTCTGTACTTTTGCAAACCGTGCATGTTAACGTACCCTGCCCTGGGTTAGTTTGAAGTTAGAAGGAACGTGTATAACGAGTGCAATGAGGTAACGTGAACATACAAGCATTATATTGGCCAAAAAGTAATAGCATTTTTTTTCTCGGTAAAATAAAGGAAATTTTTTCATGGGAAACCAACGGTATTAAACAACATATTGTCTATTTTGATCAATTGCCTTTGCCATCTTTCTGGCCACTTCATAATTCTGTGCTCAAAAGTTATCTTTTTTGACAAAAACCAGTTCCAATAATGATTTGATAGCCTCATCAGCAGAGAAGGTTTTTCCATTCAAGGTGTTTTGTAAAGAACCAAACAAATGGCAGTTTGATGGTGTCAGGTCTGGTGAACATGGTGGATGTGGTAACGCATCCTATCCAAGCTGCAACAATTTTTGACGAGTGACCAAACTTGTATGTGATCCAGCGTTATCATGGAGAAACACAACACCCTTGTGATTCACCAGTTCTTGTGAATTCTGGACGCTTCTGTTGGATGGCATCCATTAATTTATCCAGTTGAGGACAGTACACATCCAAATTAATGGTTTGGTTCCTTGGAAGCAATGCAAAATACACAGTGCCTCTGAAATCCCACCAGACTGACAGCATCACCTTCCTTTGGTGAAGGTCTGGAAGCTTTGGAAGTGCTTTGAGCTGGTTTATCACGCTTGTCCAGGACCTTTTTTGTTCATTGTTACTGTAGATGATCCATTTGTCATCGCCTGTTACCATACTTTTCAAAAATGGAGTTTCCCTCACATTTCAAGAGAGAATCACAGATGTCAACATGCTGAGTGAGATTAATTTCTTTGAGCTCATGTGACACCCAAATGTCGAGCTTCCTAACGTATCCAAGTTGTTTCAAATGGCTTTCAATGTTCAATATGTGAAGATTATCAGCAATCTCTTTTGTTGTTAAATGCTTGGATTCAATGAATGCCTTTATTTTGTTGTTCTCAGCTTCGATTTGCCTTCCTGAGCATGGTGCATAGAATCATGCAATCACAGAATGGTTTGGGTTGGAAAGGACCTTAAAGCTCGTCCAGTCCAACCCCACTGTCATGGGCAGGGACACCTCCCACCAGACCAGGCTTAAGGCCCCATCCAACTTGGCCCTGAATGCTTCCAGGCAGGGGGCATCCACCACTTCCCTGGGCAACCTGTGCCAGTGTCTCACCACCCTCACAGTAAAGAATTTCTTCCTAATATTCAGTCTAAGTCTACCCTCTTCCAGTTTAAAGGTATTATCCCACGTTCTATTGCTACCTGCCCTTGTAAAAAGTCCCTCTCCAGCTTTCCTGTAGGACTGCTTCAAAATCTAGCAAACCAATTCTGATACTGCTGTAGTTTTAAGGCATCTTAACCATACACATCACAGAACTTTTTATGAGCTTGCACAGCATTTTTTCCTTTTCTGAAGTAATACAGTAAAATATGACAAAAAAGTTCTTTTCGATTTTCCATTTTGACATTGATGCTAAATAAATGTTAACAAAATTGTGCATTTTCTAAAACAAGCTTGAACTCTCAGTTGTCAAGTTACATAAGGAATTTGCAGTTTAAGTTTGTTACATTTCCAGACGTATGTCCTATTAAAAAAAACAACCCCTCAATTACTTTCTGGCCAACCCAGTAGTTGATGTACTCTTCAAAACTCCGGTACATAACAGAGAACTGCTTTTTCTCTTAGTAATGTTAGACTAGTAGTTTGCTGCCTTGAACTTTGTAATCAGTGGAAGAATGCCATGGTGATAGTCCAACTGCAAATTGCTTTTAATTGGTGGGGGTTTTTTAGTATTACCTTAACCAGCATCTGAAGTACAGTGCCTAGGAAGCAGGATGTACAGTCCATACTAAGACCTCAATGTAAAATAATACTGAATAACATATGATGGAGCCAAACCTGTCATCTTGGTGGTTTTTCCAGTGTTTTTCCAGTCCAGATAGAGTTTTTATAAGGAAAGCTGGTTTTAGCTTGTTTTCTCTGCAGTTTGAGATGACCATCAGGATAGTTACAGTGTTAAATGTGATCACGCTAGCTTTTATTTTATTTTTTTGAATTTATTCTGTGTTGTTTTTTCAAGCGTGCATGCCTTGATTCAGCCAGAGCGCTCAGACAATAGCTGGTACAGTCCAGCAAGCAGAAGCGCCGTGTTCACACAGAATCACAGAATCGCTCGGTT
>NW_010199189.1:0-1174 GCF_000695765.1 Mesitornis unicolor
ATTTCATTTAATTTCATTTTATTTTTTATTATTTTATTTAATTTTAACTTTTTAAATCCAATTTTTAACTTTAAGCAAATCCAACCCAGCGCTGTTTTCCCCTGAACCTCCTGAAATTCAGACCCATATTTATTCTTTAGGGGAATTTTTCCTTTCCCGTTACTGGAAGACTTTAGGGGGACAAAAAACCACATCGCATGGTGCGCAGGTGGGGGAAACCCCTGGGGTTGGATTTGTTCGCCTTGATTTTCCTGAAGAAAGGAGTTGAGAATGGAAAATGGCCCTGGGGTCCAAATTTTGGGGGCTAAAAAGGTAGGACTTGTAACATTGAGTTATTTTGGACAGAGGGACTTGAGTTTGCCCCGTCCCAAATCCTGGGCTGCGATGGGGAATGGCCAGGACTGGGCTCCCAGTATGGGTGCTACTGGGCCTTGGTGGCACCCCTGGGCGGGGACCTTCTGCGAGACTCCAAAATTGGGTGGGTTTTGCCCAATTTTGGGGTGGGACGGAGGCAGAGAGGGGCTGGGCGCTTGTGTAACCCTCGGTGGGGGCCGAGCGGTCGCAAACGGGGGTGTCGAAATCTCGTGATCTATGGCCCCGCTGAGCAGCTCTCAGCCTTGGGAGGGACCTGTGAGCGTTTGGGGACGGTGGCCGTTTTCGGGGTGCGGCGTCCCCTGACATCTGGAGGTGAAAACCTGGTGGTTTGTGGGAAAAAATACCCCAAAAAACCGGTCTGGTCTGTGCAGGGGGTGATTTTGGGGAGTGCTGAGCATCTCCTTTGCTCCTGTCCCTATGGCGAGGAGGTGGCCCCCAAGGGGATGACCCAAGCGCGCTCCGGGCCGTCTCTGCCCTTAAAACCCCTCGATGCAGCAAATTAATTGCAATAACGAGGATGGAAGAGTTGGGCGAAGGCCGGGCCCGCTGGGATGGGGACCTGGGGCAATTTGGGGTCAGGTTTTGCGGTGAGGAGCAGCGCTTGGGGGGCTCCTGGGCAGGGTTTGGGGTGCAGCTGCCCCCCAGCCCCTACTTTTGGGCGATGTTTTCTCAGAGAAGGCGCCTCCGGATGCCCCGTTGCCACCCATGGGATGGGATTCGGGCGCGGGGACGGACCCCGGCCCCATCCCCACCCTTCCCACGCAAACTCGCACCTCTCTGCTCGCCCCCTTCCGAAATA
>NW_010199190.1:0-1849 GCF_000695765.1 Mesitornis unicolor
ATCAGGATCAGAGGCAGGCGAACTAGCAGGGTTCTACCTGGACTTCGGACATTGAAGGGTAAAGACAGAAGGAAGGGTCTGAAATGTAAGGGCTCCAAGATGGAAGGCTCGAGACCATCGTAAACCCTTGGCTTTTTACTGATTATGACGTATGTGGGATGGAATTCCTAGTTGGTCTGTTTTGGGTCCGCTTCCCCCCGCTGTAGGCACAGACACGGCACACATGGTGAGACTATTGCCTTGAACATTTATCACTTCTAGCAGCAGTGTCTGGAAAAACATGCTGCTAGTTTCAGCAAGTTCAACCACTTAGAAGAGACTGAGCTGAAAAGTAAAATCACTAAATAGAAAATTAGTTCTATTTAGCTCAAACCAAGACAGACTTTCATCTTGCCAACGACACCAAATGATCAATTAAACATTTTATTTATAATCTGTAGAAGGCTAACAATTTGAACTTTGAAAATGTAAAAACATTGGCAATGTGGGTTCTTATTGGAAACCCTTAGAAGAAGAAGGAAAAGAAGATAAAAGAGAAAGGAAAGGAAAGGAAAGGAAAGGAAAGGAAAGGAAAGGAAAGGAAAGGAAAGGAAAGGAAAGGAAAGAGATAAGGAAAGATATCACCACCCTTGGATCCTGTAATGATTCCTCAATGATGATGTGGTAATTCTCTAGTGGTGGGCGCACACGTGGTTTCCTGAGTTACTTCCTTTTATACAGTCCAGGCCTTTGGGACATATGTAACTCTTGGTCTACTGTGCAGGTCATGAGTCCCTTCCCCAAATATATTCTCTGTGACCCTTGGCCATATATGGTGAGTTGTCTTGCCTGGCAACACAGAACTGTGCATCCTCTGACAGGCAGAGGCCTTCTGCTTCCTGCACTTAACACTTAACCACTTTTTTTTCCTCATTGCTAAGCAGGACTTGTCTTTTGTTAAGAACCTGTCTTTTGTTGTGCAGAACCTCTCTTGCCACAGTGTTTGAGATGTGCCCTAACTCTTTCAGTCTCTCACACTTGTTAATTGGGAGAACAGGCCAACCCCCACCTCACTACAACTTCCTTTCAGGTGGCTGTAGTGAGCAATAAGGTCTCCCCTCAGCCTCCCTTTCTCCAGGCTGAACAAACCCAGTTCCCTCAGCCGCTCCTCATAGGACTTGTTCTCTAGACCCTTCACCAGCTTTGTTGCCCTTCTCTGGACACGCTTCAGCACCTCAATGACTTTCTTGTTGTGAGGGGCCCAAAACTGATCACAGTATTTGAGGTGTGGCCTCACCAGTGCTGTGCACAGGGGCAAAATCACTTCCCTCGTCCTGCTGGCCACACTATTCCTGATACAAGCTAGGATGCTATTTGCTTTCTTGGCCACCTGGGCACACTGCTGGCTCATATTCAGCTGGCTGACGACCAACAACCCCAGGTCTTTTTCAACCTGACAGCTTTCCAGCCACTCTTCCCCAAGCCTGTAGTGTTGCATGGGGTTGTTGTGACCCAAGTGCAGGACTTGGCCTTGATGTTGCACAGTTCTCTTTCTTTTCCCTAGTTTGTAAGGCTCCCAAATGCAGGCTCAGAGGAGGACTTTCAGTGACCTTCAGGAGTGATGAGTCAGCTCTTCATTGCTGCAGTCTCCTGTTGTGATGCATGTTGGCTGCTAATATATATGCAGTACTAAGTCAACATGCTGCGCAGTTGAAAACTAAAGCTCCAGCTCCACAAAACAGTTCTCCAGCATATTGTAGAGCTGCCTTTGCCATTTTCTGTGCATTTAAGATTTAAGGGCAGAAGACAGATTAGCATAAGACAGTGGAAGGATTAAAGCCTAAAAAAACAGGGCTAACCATGGTATATG
>NW_010199191.1:0-25164 GCF_000695765.1 Mesitornis unicolor
CCAACTCCTAAGATTCTGTGATTCTGTGATGCTTGGGAATTGTTTGTTTAAAGTAAAACATCAAACTTGCACCTAACTTAAAACAAATCTGCAAGTCAAGTTGTGAAAATAACAATGACAGAACAGAATCCTGTCATGAACAAAGCAAGTACATCAGACTCATGCACACTGATCTAAAGAGTAAATTAAGCATATATAACACAGTAAAACAAATATGAGTCCCTAACAATATAGTAAAAAATACTGACAATGTCAGACATTTTTAATGCATATTTTACTAATAAAGTAATAATATTGAAGAGAACTTTTTAGTCTGCTTCAGTACTTGGATATTATGTCAAAATAGAATGAAAAAGTAATAGTTTGAAATACAATCTGACATACATTCTCACAGCATTTAGCCAGGAAATTCCCCAACTACATAACAATATGAATTTCCTTAAAGTCAAGCACAGAAAAACTGTTCATGCAGATAACTACTGCATGACAGCGGTGAGCTGGTTAATGAAGATGGTAGCACAAACCAGTTGTCTTTATGACAACTGTTATTCCCTTAACCATGGGATGAAAACCCATTTAATGAACTGTTAAACAGAATTAAATCTTTCATGAAGGAAGTTAGTAGTAAAAGACAGAACAAAAAGACAATAAACCCACAAAAATTATTTACTACTGATTTTGCTGTCAAACAGCAACAGCAAATAATTAAGAATGCTTACTGAACCTGCTGCACAACGTAAATAATCCATTTCAGACGGAAAAATATTTCCCAGATATAACGAAAAGCCAGAAGTAATAAGGAGGCAAGTCTGCAAAGCAACAAATAAGACAAATTAATATTAACTATTTTTAAAAAGCAATTAGTCAGATAGAAATCAGTAATTCCTTACAATTAAGCTACTGATCAAGATTTAATAATGCCGTCTTTGTGTGACTAATTTTGAAGCAAAATATCAAAACATGCTGAGTTCTGAAGAAGATGTTTTGCTGGTGACCAAGACTTAATACTGAATAATATAATCATGTCTGAATCAAGCATTGTATGATGCTTGGCAAACACCTAATAAAATGATCAAAAGGTAATTGCTGTGTTCAGCAGTAAAAATGTTTCAGAAACCTCAAGTAAGCCCCTATTTTGCATTCTCTGCTTGGCTCCACCAACATTCATTACGCATATGGGCAGCTGGACAACTTCCAACTAGAAGACAGTAACAAAAATAATATTAGGATACACTGATGAAGATTCTTCCACCTATATTCCTGTCTCACGCCAAACTCTCTTCCTGATTTGTCCAGTGGCATACTCATAAATGTTCAGCTTCTCCTGGTCCCTTGCTAACTATTCTGTTTATTCCATAATTATCAGAGTTACAGTCTCAGCAATAAATGATTAGTATATTCAACGAACATTTTTTCTTTTTGTTTGTCGTTTCTCAGAGTAGGCATTTCTTAGAAGGGTCTGGGGAAGATGAGAGACAGAATGGCTCTTTTGTTTCATTTGGGCTTTTTTTCATGTTACAAAATTATGGGGGTCTTTAAAACATCCTTTTAAAAAAATGACAGAAAATAAGGATAGCATATATGTATGTAGAAGCACACACATAGAGAATTCTGGCAGACTGGAAGAACAGTATTTATAGAACACAACTTGAAAATGTGCTTGAAGCATTGTGTTCCTGCACAAGAACAGCCTCTATGAGCAGATACTCTGATGTCACTCTGTGGTTTGCAACTGCTTCCTGAAGTAGGTGGTGGCATTCACTATGACTTTCGTTGCTCAGCATACAGACTTTCCTTTCTGGACACAGTTTTTCAGAAGAGTTGAGAGTGATTAACCACTATAATACTTGGGAGAAAAATAGAATTATAATTTTTTGGATTAGTTTATTCATAAAATTGCATTTTTGTTTATCCATAAAACTCATGCTTCTTCGTTATATGACTTCAGCAAATGATCATTAAACATCAGTATCTCCAATCATTGACAACAACTCAGTAAAAAGAAAACATCTAATTAAATAGTCACCCTTTTAGACAATTAATTTTGAGAAAATTTAATGCAAAGAAAGCCAACTTTCCTTTTGCTCTTTTTTAATGAAACAGTACATCTGAAAGGAAATGCAAGTTTCACAGATCATCAGAAAGGAAAATAATGTTCCGCTGTTTCCATGAAAATGCTGCAATGCTTTTATTCATTGTGCAAAAATACGTCATTACCATATTAACAGTGAAACATTTTTAGCTCTTAATAAAATTAATCTTCGAAACACACAAGCTGACAGAAAAAGAAAAGATCAAATTCTAATTGCTGTAATGAACTTTAACCAACGTGGCTCAGAACATGAAGCATATGATGTACATGCAAGATAAGTGTCCTATGATTCTAGCAGTGACAAAAAAAAATATCAAATCACTGTAACTTTCATGTAAGAAACACAAGGATATACCTCACCACGTGAAGTTCCTACCAAATAACTACATGGCTACTGAACCCTGAAAGATGAATATGGCACTTACGTGGCTGTCATGGCAAGTAAAGTACTTTGAACAGTCAAAAATATGTTAAAAGAATCCATCTGATCAAGGTGCTTTGCATCCTTTACCAAAAGGCACTGCTTATACATACCTATGGGTTGATATGTACCACTACCACACTTATTCTCTGTTTATGCTACATGATTAATATTAAGATAAAAATCAGCCTTCATAGACCATCTTGGATTAGTGCAGAATTATCCAAAGAACACTGCTACATTCTGAATTTGCTAAATAAGTTTCTTTCTGTACAAATATTTATATTTAAGACTCTCAGTAATGAAATTGTGAGTCCCCAAATGATGTGAAACAGAACAGATCACTGGGCACTGAGGCCTCACCCACATTTTTAAGTTTTGTATAATTTAAAGTACTTACTCCCATCAGCAAAGAAAAGATCCATGTTCTGTAACTAAAGCAAGGATGCAGCCTCTTTGATAGCTGAAGGTCACTGGATTTGATATCTGGTATATAATTTCCATTCTCTTGTTTTCCCCGTTCCAAAGTTGGCATCCTGTCATAGCTAAATTCTTCTCTGTAGCCTTCTTCCCTGGTCATAACACTTCACAAAGGCAATTAATAATAATAATGGAAATGCAAATTATGAAGAAAGACCAAAAATATAATTTAGTATCTTCACATACTCAGATCAGTGCTTAAAGTTTTTGCCTATGCAAGATAAAATAAATAAAAGCAATACTTAGCAATGAGCTGTATTTACATTTAAAACATGTAATCATTCTAACAACTTACTTGCATACAGTAAATAAATTACATTCTATAGCTACAGTTCATAATAATGCCGTATAAACACCAACAAAATGAAAGCTTGGGTATCTATGATACCTAAATAGACTTTTATTTCAAGATTTAGAACCACTTTTGAAGGCTAAAGTATAACTCTATAACCACAGCTTTTTTTCTTTTTCTTTTCTTTTCAAACTCTAGGACAGAAAAGATATTTAAACATGTTTAGCTATTAACTTCCATTTGATTTTAACACTTCTTCTGATGTATCTAAAACGACAGACTTCACTATGAGTCAAATGAAGTCATATACTCACAACTCAGCTACAGCAGACTCTTTCTAATTTACCCAGTATCAACCATTTTTCTTGTTCACATCACCTTTTTTATTCATCTCACTGCTTGCAAATCTGTTCAAATACCTAGAGGAGTATCTTATGTTAGAATTAAGCCACTGCAGATTTTTCAACAGTTAAAAACATCCATGCTTACCTTCAACTGCAAAGTTAATGGCCAGTTTAAAACAGCCCTGCGAACACAGCTGCCTGCACACTTTGTGATATTCTCACCGCTCAGTGAGTCATGCCGTCTTTGAAAAGTTCTCCCTTACACTTTGGCTTTCAACAACATCTATTCAGATATGGAACAAAAGCACAGCAAAAACTTCAGTTAAGCCAGGGAACAGGAAAATGCCTCCTGAATTTTAATGAACAGAACACACTAGAAGATGACTGTACTGCTTTCTCACAGGGCTGCTTCCAAATCAGACAAACAAATTCAAAAAGTTTCAAAACTCTTTTATTTGAGTACTACCCCTTACCTGGCACCTTAAATAAAACCCTTCTCATAGTTTACCACTTTTAGTTATTATAACACCCAGTGATAACAATATTCAGCAATCTAGTTCTTGTTTCAAAAGAGCAAAAGAGCAAAAGCTACTTACAATGCAGTATTTTCCTAGAATGAACTACAGATAAAAATTAAAGTATTCAAGTATCCCACCAAGTTGGGAAGTTAGAAAGTTAGAGGACAGAAATTTATCAAGAATTTCATCTTCACTGTAGAACTCTCCTTTATCTTTTCCTACTAACCCTAGTTTTCTAGCGCATTCAAACCCTGCACACCAATCGTGCTGACACTCATACTTACAGACCACCACAATGACTAAACAACAATTTTTAAATCTAGCAGGCAGCAGTGACATGCGATGGCCAGCGTACATTGGATCCAGTCCCCCTGCTTATTAGGCAATGAGAACTAAAAACAAAACAAAAAAAAAGAATGCTTTTATCTTGAAGATGTTGGCACTGTGACAGCTACAGCAATGACAGGGTCTTTTGTATAAACTTTAAACACTCTTATAACCAAGACACAATTAAATCTTCTGTACTCTGAAGGGCATCACCTTTCAAGTATGCTAGAAATACTTTAGAACAGCACTACTTAATTTGTATAGACTGTAGATTTTGCTCTTCTCATTATGTCAGCCAATACTGAAAGAATACTAAAATGTTACAGTTGTTTTAATAGACTGAAACACAGAGATTAATACATAGCACCAGACACAGCTGTAAACTGTGTTAGAAAAGGGTAAAAAAGAGATTGTGTAGCCAAGCAAAACTGTCTTAAGTAATTAAGTCCTTCTGTACCTCTTTTCACAGAAGAAACACTATGCAAATATTTCCATTACATGTAACTTTTCAAAGCCTACAGTTTAATGGAAAATGGGTAATACTTTCATCTTTTTCGCTATATGCTAGGTACTGGTTTGCTCTAACACAAACAGATATATAGATACAAAACAGGATTATATTTTATCTCCTTTGACCAATTGAGGAGATCAACTTATTTTTTACACAAAATTGCTGAGATAGTCAGGTATTTGTTTTAATCTCTTTGAATAAGAATTTGTGATTCTGTGAATTTATAGAGTCCTGTGCCACTGATCAGAGCAAGCCTCAAATCCTAGGAATTTTTGTTCTCAATTCCAAGTGTTTCAGTCAGTATTGTACCTGAAGGCTCCCTCTCTCAAGTGTGGCACTACAGTGTTTTCTCTGGTTATGGTGAAATTCTTTCTGCCCCCTTTTCCAAGTACTTCTCTGTATTTGCCATTTTCCTTTTTGCGCAGGGGTTCACCACACAATTACTGTACCCTCTGCATTTGGCATCAGTGTCAACAAAAAACACTTAAATTTCACAGTTCGGTTTCTACAGTAAACAATTTCTGGGGCTCTTATTTTAGGTTCCCTTAATTTCATGTTCATGGTTCCATAAAAAGTTTTGGGTAATTTTTGTGTATACACAACCACAAGGCAAGATCTGGTAGCCAGAGTTCAAGTCACAGGTCAAGACTTCAAAAGGTAAGGTTATGAAGGTGCTGTATAAAGAGATTCCTCCTAATTCTACAGGATGCATAGGAAACCTGCACAAAGACTGCAGGAAATCTAACAATGCTAACAGAACACTAAAAGTTTTATAAATTAAATGTTTTTATTCCAAGCTAGGCCAAAAGATGTCAAGGGATGGCAATCAAATCAAATCATTAAAGGGTACAAAAACTACTTACTTCTATCACTGAAATGACCACTGAAAAAGATCAGACTGCCTAAAGCAGCTACAGCAGATACTGATTTGTTTGCCAGGGCTGTGCCATGTGAGCATCCTCCACAGTAACCACAAAAGACAAAAAACACTTGACAATTATAACTGATCTGCCAAAGGACCATATGATAAAAAGGTACATAAACGTGCCATAGTCCTACTTTTGTATCAGTAATTAATAAAAAAGCATTCTGTCCTGAAGTTTCCCTAGCACTGAACACAGGCTTATGCCCATGTTCCCTAATCTAAGGAGCGCCTGAAGTTCTGGCGAGATTTCTTTTTAACCATGCTAACCAACCCTTCCTTTTTCTGATGAGTTTTTCTTAGCTACACTACCTATGCATTCTTTCACACAATATTTAATTACATTATTTTAGCTCATTACCTGTATTCCTTGTTGAACGTTTTCAGCTCTTTTAAAATCACCTTTGAAGTATTTCATTTCTATGGAGCCAATTCCTCAACCCCTGTTTCTCAGCTCATGTCTTGGGGCATGTTCTGAACCAAGAGCAAAATGTAGACCAAAAAGCTTCAAAGGGGAGTCTTATTCTCATAGTATAATATAAAATTCTTTGGATTTAGTCTTTTACGTGAATCGTCATCTGAAGAGTTTAAAAAGGTTCAACCAACATATATACTATCAATTGTATGCTATTAAAATACAAAATACTTGTAGTTTTATGGATGTAATATATACCATGTTAACACTTCAAATGACATCCAGACTGAATACTGGTCTTTTCTGCCTATGCCATTTTATTGCAATAGGATTCCCGAGAAGCACAGCCTGGGAAGGCTGCTATAGACTACAGGTTCTTCAGAGAGGAATTTAGCCATGCATAAGACACTCCACTCCTCCAGAAAAATCTGTTTCTTCACCTGTCAGTCTTGCCAACCAACACTCCTCTGCCACCACTCCACAGGAATCTTAGTGAAAGAAAATGGTAGTTAAAATGCTTTAAATCAATGTTTCTAGAAGTGGAGGTTGTCACTCCCTCAAGCACTGTTCTAAAAGGATCACCGACTACAGACACTCGTACATGTTACTTCTCCCAGCGCTCCCGCCACTCGGCCCTGGCAGAAGAGGGCCCTGTGCCGCCTCTGGTGAGGAGCAACGGGGGCTGACAACGCTCCACCCCACCCCTCTCCGGTTCCGCAGACACCATCCCCCCGGCGCCGGGAGGCAACGGCACCTCAGAGAGCCGCCTCCTCCCGGCCTGGGCGGGCGGGAAAGCGATCCCCTGACAGCGAGAGGGTTCAGAAGCGGGCGGGCAGGCGGCGCCACACCTCGCGGCACGCTGCGCGGGCTCTATCACGTGACCAGGGGCGCGCAGCGTGATTGGCCAGCGACGGCGCGGGGCTTGAAGCTCGACTTTAGGAGAGGGCGCTGAGGGAGTTCTTGGGAGGGTTGTGTGCGTGTTGGGTGCTCAGGGATGTTTGGCTTCTTTTCTAAGGTGTTTTCCTATTTCTGGAGACGCGTGGGTGATGAGGAGGGAGAAGATGCGAGGTGGGCGGCCTCAGGTAGGAGTTTATGGGCCACGTGTGGGTTTGTGTTGCCGTGCGCAGGGCCCGTGTGCCGCTTCAGAGCCTTGAGGGCGCTGGTGGTCTCGGCCCACGCATGGGTGGGGCTGAGTGAAGAGCTGTTTCCTGAAGAAAGGAAGTCTGGAAAAGAAGGCAGCTTCTTGACTATAGGGTATATGGGAGTGTTTCTAGCAGTACTTTTTTTGCTGTGTTTCCTGAGTTGGACAAGTTGTGGTTGCTGTTGTAGTATGGAGTGAGGTGTAAGAGGAGTGTTGTGGTGGTGGGTGCTTTGTGTTTACCCTCCTACTACTGTTTCAGTAAGTAAGCCTTCTTCATCTTTCTTAGGCTGTAGAATGGAGATGACAGTGTAGGTTTGATGTTTTGAGACTCCAAAATGATGTGTATTTAAGATGCTTTTAGTAGCAGCATTCAATGTGGCAAAAAGTTCTTTTTCATATTTATGAATGCAGAAAGCAAGAAAGATTACTTACTGTATTAATAGTCTTGGTTGTGAGTGTAGCTAATAATGGGTTGATGTCAACTTGAATATGAGTTAACAGTGTGCTCTGGCAGCTAAAATAGCCAACTGTGTCCTGGGGTGTCCATCACAGCATAGCTAGCTAGTCGAGGGAGGTGGTTGCCCCACTCTACACTGCTGTGATGTGTACCCACCTTGAGTACTGTATGCACTTTTGGGTGCCCCTATATAAGAAGGGCATCAAACTATGAGAGTGTGCCTAGAGAAGGGTGACCAAGATGGTGAAAGGCCTTGAAGGGCAAGACTTGCAAGGAGCAGCTGAGGTCACTTAGTTTGTTCACCTTGGAGTAAAGAAGGCTGAGGAGCAACCTCATTACAGTTTGCAGCTTCCCCAAGGTGGGCAGTGGAGGAGGTGGTGCTGATCTCTCTCTGATGACTAGCAATAGGACACAAGGAAATGAAATGAAGCTGCACCAAGGGAAATTCAGATTGGACATTAGGAAAAGGCTCTTCACTGAGTAGTTGGTCCCTGGAACAGACTCCCCAGGGAAGTGGTCACAGCACCAAACCTGTCAAAGTTCAAGGAGCATCTGGACAACACCCTTAAGTCATGTGGTTTAGTTTTGGGAGGTCCTGCAAGAAGCAAGGACTTGGGCTCAATCCTTTTGGGTCCCTTCCAACTCGAGATATTTTATGATTTTTTTCATGCAGCTTAAAGAGTGCTGTTTTTACAGTGTAGTTTGTATCTAGCTAGTGTTCTTAATTGGTTGCAAGCATAACTTCCATAAGACTTAAATGTGAAACTACTTAGTTGGTATTTTTAGTTGAATGAGAGAATGACTTTGATAGAAGGGATAGTACTTCTAGTAGCATTCATCACTTGTTGCATAGTTCTGTAGGCAAGTGATTTGTTTTTATGTGAACACTTTTCCTCTGGATACAGGTGATAAAGAACTGAAAACTGTACAAGGAGTAGTGACAAGATTTTGCTATGATTATGGGATGATAGATGACATGATATTCTTCACAAAGGATTCTGTTACAAAAAGTATGGCACTGACTGTTGGACAGGAAGTTACTGCTACTGTTGAAGAGGATAAAACATCGGGTGGTTTGAAGGCCATCAGGGTAAGAGGTGAAGATAAGTAGTAGTCACACTTTCTCTGTAAATACCTAGAGACTTTCCTTTGGCATTTATATAGTTTTAGCCTCCCAAATTCTACAAAATAGGAGAAATTGCCAGTCCTTCACTTAGTGGAGATACATTGTTTTGGGTGGTTATTTATTACTGTTTTATTCAATCTCCCTTAAAATGTTGTCCTATAATACCGATTCTCTGAATATAAGTCTAGACATAGTGTATATGAAAGTATTGAGATAATTGCATAGGAATTTGTTTAATCATACCTAGTTCAGATCTCTGTGTATTCTTTTCTGAGCTTCAAAGTCAATTTTATGTTATTTTTATATGAATGGATAAGAAAATAAAAAAACAGAGGCTGCAAGTTTGCTTTTTGAACAAAAGTGAATAAACATAAACTTCAAAACTTCCTTTGTAGAAAATCAGCATCTTAATGTTATGGAGAGTTATAAAAATGGAATTTTCAGTACCTTTCTTGTTCAATGCTTTATTTGTAAACCTACTTCAAGCTTGATTATACATTGTCACAACTTTAAGCTACTGTAATTTTTTTAATCATATAGGCTCAACTCTCAGGTGCCTGTGATAATCTAGCTGAGAAGCTGAGTCAAGTGGCCCTTGTCCATTTAGGTATTATGTAAATATGAGTAGCACTTCAAAGACTGACAGCAGTGCAGAAGTTGCTGATAACTGGATGATACAGAACCCTTCTTTTTGGCTTGTATCTGCTTGGCTTAGGTACAGCGCTAGACTAGTGTAATTCACCTAGGAAACTTAAACTGAGCCAAAGCCTAAGTTGCTTGTTAACAGAGCAAATCACAGTGTAACTAGTTTAAAAATTAACTTGCGCTTTCTAGTAAATGGATTTTTTATAATTAAGCATCTTATCAGCTCATGCTGTCATTAACATTATTAGCAAACACAGTGGCTTCAGGGATCATGTTTCATGTAATAGGAAGGTAATGGTTAGCCGTAGTATTCTAATGTATCTAGTAATCTTATTAGTAAAGTTCTGATATGCAGGTTTAATAAGAGTGTAAGTTACCAGATTGAAGAATTTGTCATTACTATGTTAAATTAGCAAATGATACATAAATTGGGGAAAGGAGGTCAAAATCTTGCATTGTTTAGCATATAGTATTTCTCATTCCTCATGCCTTTCATTTATACACCATCCTGATTTTGGTACTTCAGAGACATTTTGGTCAGTTGCCAGCAGTGTCCAAACATAACCACCTATCATATGGAAGTGCGTTTGTATTATTCTGATGCACTCAGTAATGTAATTCTGTTGGTATCAAGTGGCATATGTTAATAGTTCATAACTGATACTGTATACTGTTCAGAATTAGTCTGTTGATCAGTCCTGAAACTGTTCTTATTAATGGTAGGTAGAGACATACCTTGAAAAATATTTCAATATGTCACCATGGGATTACTTCTTAGTTATATTTCTCTTCTGTTAGACATGGCTTTTCTCTTGATGATGAACTTGAGCAATTGAAGCTCCACTGGATTTTTCTGTGCACTCTTTTGGAAAAGAGTTTCATGATTTTTAAGTAAGGCCTTGAATATCAGTGGAGACATTGACATGTCTATGGAAAGCAAGGTTGTATGGTGTGCTCTCTTCCTTGCTGCCTATCCCCCTCAAAATTTAAAGATTTGACCCATGTCTTTTAATTTTCTAGGTGTCTGAAGTTGAGGCTAACACAAACTACTGAACCAGGGGGTCAGGTACATATGCAGAGGCCTTCACAATATGTCTGTGATGTGCAGGGCATGTAACTGTTAGAGTGTCACTGCTTCATAAAACATTTAATTAGAATTGAGAAAAGGATGCATATTGTGAATGGCATGTGTTGTATGTACATAAAGCTCAAATATACATATATATGACTGGAAGTATAATATGAATTTTAACACTGCCTGTTGATGATACTTAGGTTTTGAAGAAGTTCACTTAAGGTCAGTAGAGTCTCTGTAAAGAGTGACCAGATACCACCATGGGCTGCTTTGGGAGTGACTGCATGAGCAGTTCAGTACAATACAGTTCCATTCGCTGTAATGGTCTTCCTTTGAGTATGACAGTGTGGACAGAGAAGTGAAGGCTTGTTTTTGTCATGAGAAAGAGCTGCCTCCTGTGAAACACCTGTTAGTACAGGTGTTGGTCTAGAAAGTTATTTTGTTTTATTGTATTTGTCACCTTTTTTGCCTCAAATTAAAAAAAATCTCCCTAGGACTCAAAGCTCTGACTTCACCAGCCACTATAACTGTTCATCTTGGGGAAAGATCTTTACCTAATTAGCCTATGAATAAGAAACCAATGCAAAGATGCTGGATGCCTGCTGGACGCCTTTTTTTGTAGTTGTTAGTCATCAATAATAAATACACTTTTTATCCGAACTTAACAATAGTCCATGAGATGTATGCTCGGCTAATGGGGAAGACAAATTTTGTGGCTGAAGTGATGAATTGCACGTGATAAACTCCTGCATAGAGGCTGGACTTAAGTTTAAAATAAATGCATATCTCTGAGAACTTTTTTTCCTCTAAATGGTTGAATTGGCAGTGACTGTACTCTGTGTTCTGGTTTAACCCCAGCCAGCAACCAAGCACCACACAGCTGCTTGCTCACCTCCCCTCACTCCCCTCAGTGGTTTGAGGGAGAGAATTAAGAGGGGGGGAAAGGGAAAAAAAACCTCATGGGTTGACATAAGAACAGTTTAATGATTTAAATAAAATAATAAAATTAATAATAATAAATTTTAATGAAAAGGAAAACAACAACAACTGAAAAGACAAAACTCAAGAAAGTGACACAACTGCTTACCACCCACTGACCAACACCCAGCCAGCCTCTGAGCAGTGATTGTGTCCCCACTGGCAAATTCCCCCAGCTTATATACTGAGCATGGCTTTTTAGTGGCGTGGAATATCCCTTTCACCAGTTTGGGTCAGCTGTCCTGGCTGTCTCCTCCCAGCTTCTAAGGGACAGTGTGAGAAACTGAAAAAGTACTTGGCTTAGTGTAAGGCAGTGCTTGGAAACAACTAAAACATCAGTGTGTTATCAATATTATTCTCAGCACAAATCCAAAACATAGCCTCGTACTCACTACTGTGAAGAAAATTAACTCTATCCCAGCCAAAATGAGAACATTCTGATAAAATTAAATTGATAAGATATGTGGCTTCTCATGTAGGAATAGACAGAAAATGAAAGTACTAGAAGACTAACTTGATTTGTGTTTTACCCTGTGTAATATTTGGGGGTTTAGATGCGTTTTTATATATTTGTGAAGTCTGTAGGCTACTGAAGAAATGCAGTAGAGTTACTTGTATGGACTTCTTCCAATCTCTGTTGCTGGTTTGGTAATAACTAATGAAAACTCTGAGATGCTGGCAGATAACAATCAATTGGGTGTGGTTTTTTAATTTATTCTGAGATTGTTAGGCATCTGGTTTTTAATACTTTATTTCAGGAAGATTTAAAATGTTACATGCCTCCATTTTTCTCTGTTCTGTCCTTCCTTTAACTCAAAATAACAAGAAGAAAATTCCTGAAGGCTAAAGTAATTAAGATGTTTCATATTAAAGATTAGAACTATATAACAGAGCAACACTAAGTTGTAAAATGAACTCCAGTTGTATAAAGAATTTTGAGGGGAGATTTTTTTTTCTTAAGTGGAATGACTTTCCTATGTGAAAACTAAATATTCTAAATCCAGAAAGCAATTTCAGTGCTGGTTGGTAAAATAACAGACACAATAAAATTAATTACTTTAAATTTTCATTCTTCTTCCTTGTTTTCCTTCTGAATGACAGCTTTCATAATACTGTTGAAATACTGTTATCACTCCAAAATACATAAACTTGGTGTACCTAAGGATCTCTAAACCAACTAGGATATTTTAGCAATTGTGGGATGTTTTGCTGTATGTGCTCTGTAATGGTTTCTGTATTTTGTAAGCTTTCTGAAATAAGCTGATTTAAACGAGTAATTAGTCTAGTCTAAACTAGTACACTTGTTGCTGGGGGTTACATTTCATTTGTGTAAACAGAATAGTGGTATTTAAAGTGAACAGTATAATGATCATGGCAATGGAGTGTGCTGGGATTAGATCACCAGTGCTGCTGTTAGCTCCAGCGATGGATCTATAGGCCACCACAGCAGATACATAGAGGGTGTCTTTGTCCTAGCCCAGGATGAGTCTCCCTGCATAAACACTATGTAAATTAGAGATAAGTTACTTACTGTTTACTACTCGTATTTTTTGTGTGCAAAAGTGAACAGGTAGAGTGAGTATAGAACTGTCTTAATACAGAGCTTAACTTCCATGAGCCGTAGAAAATCTGGTATTTATTATAAGAATATATGTTTAACATAGAATTCTAAGTGTCAGCTGTTTGAATGTTGGAGTTTTTTGTGTTAATAGGTAGATGTGGTCCAGGATACATGGGGAGACTCCAATGCTACATGTGATGCTTCTGAACTAAACATGAAAGTATTAATTGGCATTATTACCTCCGTCTCTAAGAATTGTGGCTATATTAACGAGAATACTTTTTTTGCAATGAAAGACGTCTGTGAAGGTGTGTAGTGATTTTCTTGTGTGCTCTTCCTTAATTTTTTTGTACGTACAATAGAAATATCTTCTGATAAACTTGCAGTCCACATCCCAAATAAGTATTAGAATACAGTGTATATAATGAAACAAACATAGGGTTTTGGGTGGAGAAAGCTACCTGCTCATTCTCACTGATCATAACTTGCATGCAGTCATCTAAGCATAAGTTATATTTAAACAAGTGTCTTTTTCTACTAGCATCTCTCACATAGTTTGTAATAACCTCCTGTGGGAAGAACTGTGACAAGCAATTTGAACTCAGTGAATCTGAAGAATGCATTGTTCTGTCTGGTCATTTTATTTAACTGAAATTATTTCTGTATAGGAGTAATGCAAATGTCATCAGTACTAAACTTGAGAAATGTTCTGTTTTACATAGGTTTTAAGCCTTGTAAAGGTGACTGGGTGCAAGCAAAATATTTTATTAACCGGACAACATGGAACAGTGAAGCAGTTGCTGTAAAGCCTTTGAGATATAAGCAAGTAGATAAGGTATATGTTCTGCACGTTGTTGAAGAGGAATCTTGTGTGCAGTGGGGTTTTGAAGGTGGTTTGAAGTTGCTAATGCTGGTAGATTGCTGTAACACATCTTTAGTTAAAAGATATATCAATTAATCTATTTATAGGATTATTTCTAAAGTAACAGAGCTTTTGGAAAAGGATACACATATTGGTTAGAAAAGGAAGAGTGACTAACTTATTATTTAGTGGCTGTCAATTGTTGATTTGGATGCTTACTGTTTTAGTTACACCAGTTGCAATGAAGGTGTATGGATTTTCAGACTTTTTTAAAGAAGTAATGACTGTGGAATTTATTATGTTTACTGTAATTTATCCAACTTTTTTGGCCTAAAACCAACCGTTGTCCATTTTTAAAAATTTTGATTACATCTTTGTTCCCTCTAGGAAAATATGCATTTTAGTTTTACTGTATTTGACTTAACGGTATATGTTGAATAATATTTGCATGTCAAACATAGGAAAAAAAAAATCTCTTATGACCGCTAATACTGAAGTACAGATTAGATAAGTTGGTAAGTCACAAGAGAGGTATTGTGATTAAGTCAAAGGTACATATTGCAGTATGCGCTTAAGTGGAACCTAATACTTGCCTGAAGTACTTGTGTTTCTTTACACTCTTAAATCTCAAGACAAGCACAGTGATTTTATGTTAGAGCTGTATGTTTACCTGCCATGAATAACTGACACATCAGAATGCAGCTCTGTTAATGCTAGACTGTTGCAGGAAAAATACAGTGGTAGCATGACTGTTAGCTAAAGCAGATAATGTTGAGTAACACCAAGTAACAAACTGTTACAGGTTCGCATTTCCAGCATCTGTGGAAGAAGTGGTACAGTAGATGAGAGTATATTTTTCACTTTGGATTCATTGAGACTTCCTGATGGCTATTCACCTCGTAGACATGATCTAGTGAATGCGATTGTGGTGGAGAGCAGTCAGTCGTGTTATATTTGGAGAGCTCTGTGCTTGGTGCCAGTCACCCAGGATGGGTAATGTTCACTCTTACATTCTCTTTCCACGTAATAACAGCTAAAGATTAATTGTAATTATGCAGCTTAAATTTTGTTGTGTCTATTAAGCAAGAAATACTGTGAATTCTCTAGTAGTTGACTAGAAGGCATGATAGATCATTGGAAAGATCAGAGCATGATACGATTTCATCCTTGCTTTCTCTTCCTTTCCAGAAGGTGCTTGCTAGAGAAGCAAAACTAGTAGCAGCTGAGCTCAGAGATATTGCTAGGCAAAGAAGGAATTTTTGCCTGGTTTTGTTAGAAAAACGCCAAGCTCATGCTCTTATCCTGTGTGTCTCTCTAATCTACGCTCTTCTAGTGAGGACTTTACCACTTGAAAACCATTCTCAGCAAAACAGATGCAAAATTGATGCTGCTTTAATCCATTTTGCTTAAGTTGTAGTGATTATTCAGATAGCCCTGAACAGAATAGTTTAATGATCTGATTAGTTGGCCCTCCAAGTATTGAACTGAAAGGTTCTGCAGGCACTTTAGATGGCATATATGATGTGAGGAGTATCTGGACAGACTGCAGAGAAGGTTGGAAAAAGTAGCTGATGTTTAGTATGGAGAAGAAGCAAAATTTTGAGAAATAATCATCTACACAAATGTAGAATGGGCAACAACTAGTCAGTAGCAGTTCTGCAGCAAAGATCCGGAGTTTTACTTGTGAGTTTGAGTGTCCTGTGAAAAATGCAAATACTGCCCAAATGCATATAAGTAGGGCTCTTACCTGTAAAGTCTGTCACCACCAGTGCTGACAAGGCCTTGGTAGGATTACTGAGTCTGCAGAGCAAATATAAGCTGTTGACCAATTGGAAAGTCCAAAGGAGAGCAAAAAGTAAATTTTAATACTTATCAGGCACGGTCTTTGGAAGAACTTACCATGTTCATTCTCTAGGAAATATAGCTAAGGGTGGTACCTAGGACTTCAAAGAAACTATGAAGAATTGAATAAGCTGTTTTCACTGGAGATAATATAGTAGATTTAAATTGTACCCAGATAAAGCTTGAATGTTTGCATCACTCTGCACAATAGTAAATTTGTTCACTTTTTTTTCCAGTTGAACCTATTTTTAATGATGTATTTTATACAGAAAATTATTACTAAAGCCAAGTTACAAAAGTAGACCTTAGGGTTGATTTCAGTGTTAGTGTATTTCCTAACATATCAAAAAATTGCAGTGGCTTAAGTTGAACTGGGAGACATCTAGTGGGCTTTGCTAGGAAATTGATGTAGCTAATGAACAGCTGCAGTCACTTTCTACTTTATTGTATTAGGTAATTAAGGAATACTTAGGGTATGTAAATGTTGGCAAGATTATTAAAATATTTGCAAGCTGTTTTCATGCCACTTTAATTGAATAGTTTCTTAATTGTAGAATATAAACAATTTTAAAATGGTTTCCACAGATAGCTGACACAGAGAGATTAGAGCTCTGGTCACTGTCTTGGACAGGGAAGAGCATGCGACTTTGGTTTTCTAGGCATTTTTCATCAGTAGTGTATGTGATAGTAGTTTTTAAGGGTGCTTTTTTGGGTTTCAGCTTTTTCAAATTTCTTCTTCAGTCTCCTGCTTTCAGACTGCAGCAGTAAGCAGAAGACATAAGTGCTTGGGGTACATGTTGAAACACTTCGTCGTTTTATCTCTTAAGCTCAGTGCTAATCAGGATTCTTGCTAAGGAGCTGCTCTTTGTTGTGTCTTGGTTTAGCTCCCAAAGAGATCCATGACAGTTACCATTTGATTCAGCTCTTCAGCAAAGATTAGCTAGCTTCTTAATCATTTTAGTCTTGTATCCAAAGATTTATGCTGTTTTTTTGAGCTGCTGACAAAAGGCTTGTTATTTTTAATTTGCTGCTTAAATTAGTAAAGGTAATCTGATTGTCTTGGAAGTATAAGTAGCTGAGAAAAAGTGAACCCTCTCACCTGTGTCTTCCTAAATACTGTGGCTATGCTTTGGTATAGTGATTCTTAAACAAACTTGTGCTGAATCAAAGATAGTTGCTGAGTCTATTTGTGTTTCAAAAGTGCTAGCTAAAATTATTTTTTACAGACAATCTCACTCTGATGGAGTCAATCTGGATGAATCTTATGAAGACTTAATGAGAGACAAAGGAGGGCTGAAAGTATCAAGGATGACTAATTTTGGAACTCTGAAACAGGGGGAATCTGAAAGAATGATCATTTTGATAGAGTAAGCCTTTCTGATTGTTGTAAGCTTGCTTTCTTTCCATCACTCCATAGTTTGTAAACCTGTCTTTCATACAAAAGCCCTTCATGGTTGAGGCTTGTGGTTCATGGTCTTCAAGTAACCCACAAATCCTGTATAATTAAAAGTAATTTCATATTGAATTTAGTGTCTTTAGGATAGTCTTTTTATTGAACATCTATCTTGCAGATAGTGCTTTGAGACTCCCCAGTCCTGTCTCTTCAATCCTAATAAAATCCTTTCTGGAATGAGGATTAAAGTAAATGCTTTTACTTGTGTGTTTAAGTAAGCTGCAGATAACGCTATCGTCTTCAAAATCTTAGAACACAAGGACTGTTGCATATTCATGTATTAAAAGCAGACCAGGTTTTTTTTCTAATTTTTTTTAACTTGGATGCTGAGGAACTATGTTGGTGTATCCTTGAGGGTTTTTTTGTTTTGGTGGTTTTCTCTTGGTTTTGTTTTTGTTTTATTTCACATGTGGACATAGAGCCTCAAATGAGGCCACACCTGAATACCTGCTATTTGTTGCTATGTACTCTTTCTTAAGTCTTAGTTACCCACTGATAAATTTAAAATTATAGCTTTTTTTATACATAGTATTTCTTTATGCTTCATATAGTGGTTGATACAACCTAGAAATACTGACATTTAGCAGAGGTTCTGGTCCTTGTGAGTTAAAAGCAGCAGTGCAATTTCTTTCTGATAGTGGCTATGAAATAATGGTGAAATAACCTGCAGTGTATGTTTATACTTGACTTCAGGTAGAATTAAGCTTCCCAAATACTACGTTAAATATTCACATAATTATGTTGTTAATTACATCACTACTTCTAGGAATAAAGGGTGTGTTCCACAGTCCTTAATCAGCTGCAGATTAGCTGGATGGGTGAAAGACAAGCAATTCAGTTTTCAGATTCCTCAAAAAAGTGAGAATACTCCAGAAGCATATATGTCATCTTCTCCAATAAATCAAGAAAACCTCTCAAAAGCTGCAGTTAATTCATATAGTGACAGTGGAGGAACAACACATGAGTCATTGATTAATACATCCATTATGAAGAATGGAGGCATTACAGGTACAGTGAAACGTTAACATTTGAATGCTGAGTGTTAACTCCTCAGAAGACCTTTAGGTTTGTCTGAGAAGACTTGTCTATGCTAGTGATAGCAGTTGTGTAACAGGTTTTATTATAATCTCTTTACTACAGAAGGAATTGCTTCTCAGGATACAAATTTATCAAAGACAAAAGAAAACTTTTTCTTGGTAAAAGATGAAAATCTACATAATGGAGAAAATGAGCAAAGAGGAGGTGTGGAACAACTGATAATGAACATCCACACTACTGGAGAAATTGTCATACCACCAGGTGGAAGAACTTTCATAGTGATCATATGCACAGCTGTGTAAGTATTTCCTTCCATTGGTTCTGACCAATACTATGGAAACAAGTCATAAAAACTGACTTAAGAGTTCCCTTATTCTAGGCACCATTCTCTTTTTGGTGTAGGATAAATTAAGCCAACACATATTAGCAAGTGATGTGGAAACCTGTATTAGGCTGTGGAAGTAATTAGTATTTTAATGTTTGGTTCAGATTTTTGTAAAAAGAAAATGGTAGAAGACCAAACAGAAGAAATATAGTAGGAGTAGATCACTTATCTAAAAAAAAAAACACAGTAAGGTGAAGATAATGGCTACAGCTGATTATATTTTTTTCTAGGAAACCCATTGCTCCATGAGCAGTAGAGCTAATGTAGTTTTCCTGGGAATTTTTATGTTATGTCTAATATCTGTTTCTTCCAGTCTCAGTACCCTGATGTCGTATTCATGTGGCTGCATGCCTCCATGTCAAACTTTCCTGTCCTGTGATATTGAATGCAGGTCATGTATTCTGAAATAAAAAAGAAAAGCTTGCATCCTTGAAAGAGTAATTTATAGAGGAAGTGGTTTGCAGATCTTAAAAAAAACTTTTGAAATACAAAAATATTAAGCTGTACAAAATATTTAATCAATTTAGTTAACAACAAAAAGTGGCTCTGTGCAAGCTCTTTCAGAATTCAAGTAGGAACCTCATGCTGGAAAGCTTACTTTCATGTACTATTCAGTTATTTCCAGCTCTAGAAACTTTGTATAACATGACCATTTATTCTTATGGTTACAATTTAGAAGTTGGACAGGGGAAAACAAGGTCAAATGGTTTCATTCATCAACGTAACACTGTATTAACTATCACACTGCTTCTGTAACTATTTTAAATAATGAAAGAAGAGTTAGAATTTTTCTTAGGAGGATGATATAGCTGCAGTTTGAAAGATAAGCTGCAGGCATGGCCTGCCTTTGTGGAGAAAGGTGTAGAAAGTACAATTTGTTTCACTGTAGATCTATAAATGCAGCTAAGTCTGAGACTCTTCTAATAATACAGAACAATCCACATAAAACTCTATGGGGGGCTGGAGCATGAAGATAACAAGTGCTTGCTGGCCACTTAAGAGACCACAGAGACTGCACATGTAGATGATGAATCTGGACAGTTCAGCATCTGCGCTGAGTTTGTGTATCAGAGGAAACCAGGCTGTAGCTTTAGCCTGCGCAGATAGTGTTACTTGGCATGAAAAAGTGGTACTTCTGCCAAAGAGAAAGTGTGCTGGAATCCTTCTGGGGTGCTTTTCTTTCAGGACTGTGCAGTTAGTGCTGAGGAGAAAACTGGGCTCTGCCTAGTGCTGGGATGAGTTCATTAAGGGATTTCAGAGCAGATGGTGTGTGTTAGATCTTTTGTCTTAAGTTCCTTAGAAACCAATCTGAAGAGACTATTTCACAGAATATTAGAAGTTGGAAGGGACCTCAAAAGCTCACCTAGTCCAACCCCCCTGCCAGAGCAGGATCACCTAGACTAGGTCACACAGGAATGCGTCCAGGCGGGTTTTGAATGTCTCCAGAGAAGGAGACTCCACAACCTCCTGGGCAGCCTGTTCCAGTGCTCTGTCACCCTCACAGTAAAGTTTTTCCTCATGTTCAGGTTGAACCTCCTATGCTTCAGCTTACTCCCATTGCCCCTTGTCCTATCATTTGACATGAAATGATAAACTCTTTGACATCAGATGAAGAAACTCTTCCCTCTCTTTCTCCTCTGTCACTCCTCAAGCTCTGCTTACACATATAAAGTGCATTTTTCAGAAATAAAGGACCTTTCATACTTTCTCTGCTTGATGTATTTACAGTCAGGGTTCAGTTCTGAGTAGCCTTAAGCAAGGTGGAGCAAAGCTGTCGCTGCACACAGTGAAGGGATATGCTTCAGGTGCCTCTCATGGAAATGTTTGGCTAATCTTCAGTAACCATAATTCCAAGATTTTCCTTGTAACTGAAGTATTAATTCTGTACCTAGTATGTTGAGGGTAGGGATTTTTTTGCTTTTTTTCCAAGCTTTTGATGAAATTGAGGTTTTGAGATGTTTACCTTTTTTTTTCCCTTTCTTTTTTTTTCACTGTTTGTGATACCTGAATTGAACTCAGGGTTGGAAGTAAGTGTGAGGAATTACTCTAAGTTAGCAGTTGTCGTATATTACTGAAAGGAGAATCTACACTTCTATTAAAAATATCTATGGCTGGGGAAAATAGTGTGTGAACATAATGGTTTTAAGAATGTAACTTCTGCTTACTCTAAGAAATCCTGGATACAGTAAAGAACTCCTGTTGCTTGGTTTTTCTGATTTTACTATTGGACGCTATATTGAAGCCACTGTAACAAGTGAAGAAGAATTACTAATAGCACCTGTGGAACCATATTCTCCAAGAAAGCCTAAAATTCCAGAACCTCAGCCAAGGAAGACAATAGTGATTGCACCTAAATACAGAAGGTACTGTGAATTAGAGCAGAAAATAACACTATTCTATGGGGTATTGCTCTATCAGTTCTGTAATGCTGATAAAGAAAATGTGAAACTTGGAGTCTGTACAGGGTTTCTGTATGCGTACTATGAACAAGATAATTGTGGACATTACTGATAGAAGCTGTTTTAGTAATGAACTGCTTGACTTCTTTGTAATTTGTCAAACAGGAGCTCTTTCCACTATATAATGTGATGATAAACAAGATTAAACACTGTTGCGTAGTCATCTACAAGTAACAATTGTTATTAAGAAAAAGAATGGAAAATAGGAAATAGTTTTCTGAGAGAATTAGCTTCTTAACTCCTCAAGCAACTTTGACATCTATACCTAATAAACATTTCCCATCTTTCATTCAGAACTCTTCCTTTTGCAAATAGTTTCCATTATGTTTAGAGTATTTGCTTAGTTTTAAAAATATCCATAAATTTAAAAAGCAGACACACGATATTTTCATATAATCTGTAACTGGAACACTTATCTTTCTTCCCAGTATAGCAAACTTCTCCATTGTCACTTTGAAGGAATCATTTGGTCTGGGGGTGTGTATGTGTTGGTTTTACAGCCTTGATGATGTGGCATGATATTTTCACATACATAATGTATGTTTTTCACATACATAATTTGAGAAAGGTAAATGGTATTCTATGATATGTCATGTATTTTTGTTTTAGAAATCACAGAAAGCATTTGCCAAGCTTTCTCCCGCATTATACCATACCAGATGAGTTAAGAAAATGTGTGGAGCAGAAGGTAGATGTACTGACCTTTCAGCCTCTCCTAGCAGAGGTATGCAAGCATAGGTTTATATAAGAAAATCTTTTGTGTGTTTGTTCAATATAGCCTTAATTTAGCAAAAATGTGTAGCCCTTAGTGTAAAAGAAGATGATGTAATACTGTTACACTTAAGGCTTTAGTCTGTATCCTGTAACTTCTGTGGGTTTCAGTATGTCACAAAATCCAAGGTTACAAGAGAACAAAAGGGTAAATGTGAAAAACGGAAAAAGGGAGTAGCAGTATATTGGGGGGGGTGCAGGGCAGAAGGTGGAATATTGCAAAAACTCAACAAATTTTCCACTTCACTCAGTTTTTAGGCATCATTGGAAAGGGTTTTTTGGGTGTCAGAACAGTAGTCCAGTTTTTTTATAGCAAATGAAAGCAGAAATTCTGAAGTTATTGCAATAACAGAAGATTCTTTTCTGGTTATTCAAAACTTAAAAAAAAAAATCCTCTCATTTCATTCATTATTGCTTGTTCACGGTGATCCCTTCTCCAAAATTTTGTCGTGATTTCTGGTAGAACATTGCTGCAACTCACCTTTTTATCCCTAACTTTTTAAGTACTTATAAACTGGGGCTGATAATTAATTTTTCAAAAGTGTAAAACTCTGTCATCACTTTCTGAACAGCTCACACAAAACCTGAGGTCACAGCATTAAGATAGCAGGTTAGTGATCCTCTCTCAAAAGGAAGATAAAACTCTTTAGTATTTGAAATAATTTTATACTGAAAGCCTGCTGTTAACAGTAGCATTTTTTAACCGCACTTAAAGTCCTTTCTTGTACTAGTGAGTGTTAAGCGCAAGAAACGGAAAGCAATGCTCATTCGCCTTGTATGTGAGTGAGAAGACACCAGATAGAAAGCATTCCATGCCACAGTTCAAGTGTGCCGTGCTTCAGATAGAGCTTTCTACTGTTGGAACAGGCCTCCTTGCTGAGATGCATTAAGCTCAGAGGGAAAAAGTTCAGGTTCTTTCAGTTTGCTATAAGTTGTATTATCATCAGCCAGGACTAAGTCTGAGATGACTGGAAGAGGGTAGATTTAGACTAGATATTAGGAGGAAATTCTTTACTGTGAGGGTGGTGAGACACTGGCACAGATTGCCCAGGGAAGTTGTGGATGCCCCCTCCCTGGAAGTGTTCAACACCAGGTTGGACAGGGCTTTGGGCAACCTGGTCTAGTGGGAGATGTCCTTGCCCACGGCAAGGGGGTTGGACTGGATGATCTTTAAGGTCCCTTCCAGCCTAAACCATTCTATGATTCTATTACTCTTTCTTCACCCATCTGCCCAGTGTACTTAGATTTTATGCTTTCTGGGATCGCAGAGCATAGAATTCAGTTTGTAGACTGCCCTTGAATTCAGATTTTGAAACTGCCATTGCAGTAGGGAGAGATTTGGTTAACTGTAGCTGACTGCCTATTGTATCTGAGCTCCAAGGTCTATACTAATTCTGCTTTGACTACTGGAGGTGTTTAAAATATTAGCTAGTATATAGATAGATGTATTTAGGTGCCTTAATTGACAACCCTGTTGCTGTGCAGTCTGTCTTAAGAGGTATTTTGTATAAAGTTAAGAATAGAGGTTTCCATATCTTGGTGTAGAAGTTATAACAATAATGTATACTGTTTTTGTTTTTCAGCATCTAAATCTAGATACTTACAAAGCAAAATTTTCTGCTCTCTTGTGGCTTGAAGAGATCTATGCAGAAATGGAGATAAAAGATTTCAGCATGACTGGGGTTACTTTGAAAAGGAGTGGGAACTTCTTAGTATTGGAAGTGCCAGGAGTGGAAGAGGGCAAACCTCACCTGGTTACAGGTAGTAATTAATGTGAGATAAAGCCAAATAGCACATTGAAGGATATTTTCAGTGCAATACAAACTCCATTGCTTACTCATTTGCTTAAAGAAATCTTTCATGTAGTTGAACACAAAGTTATTAATCTAGGCTACTAGACAAGTGAACTATGGTGTGAGTCTTGGTGGCAGCTGTCTGAAGCAGCATTGCATGTGTCTGTTCTTAAGCATGTTCTGATATTTTTGGATTTTTCATGTAAAAAAAACCTGGTGAGTCTTTCATCAAAGATAAACTGTGCAATGCAGTAATAACCTAAAAGACAGTAAGTGTATCAAATGCAAAAGCTGGGAAAATAGTTACAATTTAATTCAGAATCTCAAATAATATAAAAGATACAGTTTTCAGGAGGTGTTGTCTGATGGCATCAATATTAGGTGCCTTTTAAAATGTAATATACAACTGCATATTACATTTCAGACCAAGAACTCATGGATACAGCAGCTTAGCTGAAGTTAGTTAACATGTAGCATCCTGCAGACTCCTAGTTTAACCATGCAACAGAGGAAGAAATTAAAGTGCTGCAGGGAGAATTTTACTATTCCTTGTTAACATTATGTTGCCTTTTAACTTTGCTTACAATTAGGTGATAAAGTCATACTGAAAAGTCAGATCTACTCTGAGCATATAATAGAGTACGTTGCCTACATTACTGAGGTAAGCAAGGTGTATCTCTTGTTGAAAATGCTGTGGTCCATAGATTTCAAAGAGGAGACTGGGAGTTCATAGAATTACAGACTAGTTTAATCTGACCTTTGGGAAGCTAGATTTGGTTTATCTACATTCTGAGTTATTATTTTGTATTTTTTATTGTACTTTCTTAAAGATTTTTGACTTCCCTGTTTTCTAGATTATAATCTTTACCTACTATGAAAGCACTTATAACATAATCTAGATATGCAATATGTTGATAGCAGGTAGATGTAGGTGTTCTTTTCGGAGGTGATGAGAGGGTTCAGTGGCTTCAGAGATGCTTCTTTGTGTTTAAATTACTAAGCCTTCATCAGTATGCTGACTTTTTTTTTTTTTAATCTTGCAACAGATACATAATGAGGATGTTACTCTTAAATGTAATGCAGACTTTGAACAGGCTTACAACCAGGAACCCATGGATGTGGAATTTGTTCATTGCAGGTATTGTTATAAGATTCCAAAAAACTACATTTAATGATTCCTCTAGTAAATATACATGACTCTTAATTGGTTGTTTTGATGGATACAGATAGAAGGACATAATCAAGATCTTGCCAAG
>NW_010199191.1:25195-30803 GCF_000695765.1 Mesitornis unicolor
TCCCTCAGCACACCTTTGCCAATACATGCAAGACTGCAACTGTAGTCACAATGTACAAAGAATTCTTGTTTTAAGCCTCTCTAAATGATTGCACCAATGTTGGGCCATGAAATGGGGGGAATGAGGTGGGATGTTTTTGTTTGGAGCTTTTTTCCTTTTTTTCTTAAGGGAAAAAATATGGCTGCAAGACCATATTGAAAAAGAAATGGCTGATGTTAACCAACCATCCTTAATACTTTTGTTTTATTGATGGGATGTTATTGTATGTAAAGTGTTGCTTAATCTTCTCTGTAAAATCAGCTTTACAGAGAACTTTTTTGTTAAACTATCTAAGTCTGGACCACCAGGCCATCTTTGTCTCACTGAAGACCTAGAGAATGTGTGTATCAATGTTATTCATAGAAAAGCTGTTGATTGGTACTTCTGCAGCGTATTTCTTTACAGATGCTTCTTTTAAAAAAAAAAAGTGCTTTTATATAAAACTCCTATTTTTATAGGCAGTGGTGCATAATAATAACGACCAGATACTTTGTAGGTGTATGCTATTATGGCGTATGGAAGTGTAAGCTTTTACTTTAATCTGCAAATTTGTGTTCTGGTAACAGGGTTACTAACAGGCGATGCCACTTGGCAGTTGAGCAAGCTCTCTACCTAGGTGAAAAAGGTACACTTCAGTTGGCTTAAGCTATCTAGAGGAGTTTGTTTGTGGGGAGTCTTGTGTTTTATATTGCTTTCACATCAGAACATACTGAGACGAATGAAGGGTTTTCTGTATTTTTATTTTTTTTAAACAACTCTGAATATAGAGTAGTTATCATCATAACAATTTCATCTGTTGGCCATCACAGGGGAGAGGAGTGGAAGCAAACTTTTGTGAACGGCTTGAGCCAATAAGAACTGTAGAAATGATACGGTTATCGTAATAGCAAGGGAAATTGAAGTGTTTTGTGTTACCTCAGAACTTATTAAAGAACACTGATTTCCTGTTGAAATGTTTTATGGTTGACTGGAACGATCCCTGTGAACTTCACATAGGTTGTTACCACTTTTGCATTAGTTCTGATAAACCAGTTTTGGCAACTAGAGCAAGCTGATATATCAGCAGTATGTTAATCAGTGAAACGTACAAAGTGTTTCTGTGTATTTCAAATTTCTCTAATTTCTTTCTGTGCTAAATTTGAAGTGTTGTTTCCGGAGAGGCTGATCTTACAATCACCACAAGCTGTCAAGACCCAGAATACTACTGAGTATTGTGGTGTTGATGATGGCCTTGAACAACATTCCCAGCAGGAAAGTAAGGTACCTATTCTGTAGATGTTCCTTAAAATGCTGAATTAATACTTATTTAAAAACTGTATGATCATAACTGAAATTGTCAGATTTGCCTTAGACTAGTTTTCATAGCCACTGTTGAGTAAATACTTAAGTCTTGTCACTGTGGCAGCAAATAATTTTATGATAGAAGGTAATCATCCTATTGTGAGTAGATTTGCCCAGGCTTCTAAACTGCTAGTTAAATTACATTAAGAAAATGTAGAAATCTTTCTTACAAAGGACTTCAGAAGGTTATCTAGTCCTCCTTCCTATTCAAAGCAGGGCTGCTACCAACCTAAATCAAGTCAGCTTGGATGGGGTGGGTGGGAGGTGTTTCTTAATTTTTGTCCAGGGGTTCCACAGCCTCTGCATAACCTGTGCTTCACCACCTTTTCACTCAAACCTTTTTCCTCATTCCCAGCATGAATCTTCCACCTGCAGCTTGTGGACATGGAACCTTATTATATCATATGGTACTATAAAGAAGAGTTTTGTCTCTCATTTTTTTTGTAGTCTGATTTAAAGCAATCATGGACTAGTAGACTGCCTCTTCACCTCTTCAGACCCAGAGCTGTGCTGGTGAAAGCAGCACAGATGGTTATTGTTCTGCAAGACACCTGCTTCTGCTGGTGCCTTTCTGTTTGAGTAGAAGGATGGTAGAGAACATCACCTGGGCCTCTCATGCTTTCCCCAGTGCTATATGATCCTCCCCTTGATCTATTCAGTGTCATTAGTACCCACATGGGTAAGCAGCAAAGGGAAGTAGTCAGAAGGTCTAGATGAGCCTTGCAGTCTCTCCATGACATCATGGCTCTAGGGAAGCAGCAAGTAATTCTGGATGATACCTCTGTCCTGTACAAGAGGGAGTAATCAACCTCTAACACTCTCACTTCACTGGATAAGGATCAGTACTATTAAGATGATTGAGGCATCTGGTCTAGAACCTTGCAAACACTGCGTTCCCTACAAGCAGTTTTCTCTTGCTGCAGTGTGAAGGAGGTATGACCTTGTCTAGTGGTGTGAAATGTGAATGTTAGCTTTTAAGGAAGGAAACAAGTTACTCAGCCATGGCTTCAAAATCCTTGTCTGAGCCTGCAAAGTATCTGTGGAAAAAAAAGTTTAATGTTAACATAAGCCAAACTTTTAGAAATCTTAAATTTAAGGTGGGAATTCCTAGCACCTTCTTCTAATACTCTTATCTTTCTGTCTTCACAGTAGATATTCTATTTAATGGGATAATGCTATTTAATGGGAAAAAATAAAACCTAGCAACCTTAAAAGTGTTAGTAAATATAAGCCTGTAATCTTAAAGTTATAAGTGCACTTATCTTCACTTGCTACTTTCAGGTCAAAAAACTGCAGAACAAACAGGCAAAACGCATCGCATCAAGGGAGATAAATGTAACAGATGTGATGAGAGTAACTGCGCAAACAAGCCAACTCGGTATACTTCAATACTTTATATTCAAGTGTAGGCAGTTCAGGATTCCAGTCACTTCAGTAAACCAGGGCTGAGTAAGATACCTTTTAGATGTCCTCATGCTCTGTCTTTTAAAGACAAATTCTAGACCAATACTAGCAGGAAGCTTCATTGGAGTCTTTCTGTGGATTACTTAAACATCTCCAGTTCATAGAATCATAGAATCATAGAATGGTTTGTGTTGGAAGAGACCTTAAAGATCGTCCAGCCCAGCCCCCTGCCATGGGCAGGGACACCTCCCACTAGACCAGGTTACTCAAAGGCCCATCCAACCTGGCCTTGAACACTACCAAGGAGGAGACAACAAACATCTAGTGATATATTTTGTATTCAATAAATTACCATTTTCCAGTTCTTTACTGGAAAATTTTTGATCATGTTCAAAGTTTTCAATTTGTTACTGGGATTCTGAGTCTCATCCTTGGGTTAGCTAATTTGCCAAAGATGCTAGAACTTTGGAAAAGTTTTCAGAAAGCCCTAATCATTCCTATGCTTTGCTGGAAAGTGTGACTTTAAATATCAGTGTACTTAATTGCCAAAGAGGGTGAATTTATCACTTTGTAGCAATAGATTGCCTAAAGAAATATGGAATGGATTACCTGGAATGCACTTCTGTCCAAGGCTCAACAAGATTCTGCTGTGGAAAGCTAAAGCTAGACTAACTCGGACAGGATTAAGAAAAAAATTTCAGTAGTCATGACTTACTACTGGTCATCTAGTGTTGGTACAATCCCTGAAGTATCAGTTACTTAAAGTTACTGAAATTTTCCTGTTCTGGGGCAAAAAATGTGAACTTGTTGCTAAAATTAGTGAATAAAGATTTTACAGATTGTTGGGTTGCATAATCATACTCTTTCTCTGGCCTTCAATTTTGTTAAAGATCCAATACACTTCTGAAACATTAATGGTGGCTTTTCTGCATGCTATTCTATGAAATCAGAATTTTTGAAAAATTCATTAGTTGCTGCCACATAAGGAAAATGAAAATTTTTTGAAACCTAATACGAATTGGACTTGCTTTAATGTACATATGTTAGAAATACTTGTGTGAAGTTTGATATATACTTACCTTGATTATAGGTGGTGAAGCTGTGACACTTAAACAGAGAGCTGGTGAATTTTTCAATCCTATGCTGAATGAGCAACAGAAACTGGCAGTGAAAAGGATATTGAGTGGCGAATGTCGTCCAACACCGTATATTCTCTTTGGACCACCAGGAACTGGAAAAACATTAACAGTAATTGAAGCTATTTTACAGGTAATGGTAGATGACAAAATCAGTAATCTCCAGTGTTGAAATGCTTACAGTAATACTGTAAATACTATCATATTTTTTTTTCCCCAAGGAATTTTTGAAATAGTTTTTTTAATATCTTTTTCTATAGCTCCGTGAAAGAGGAAAGGTCTTTGTAGATGTAACAGAATTCCTGAATGGCTGGCTTTCAAGTCTTCTTGTCTTTGTCTTTAAAGCTTTAGTGAATAGTATCTAACTTGTGATTCCAATAGTGCATATATTCATGAAGCACAGGTATACATTAATATGATAACCATCACTTAATTCTGCTGTTGGTACACTTGGTTTCAGAGCACTTATTCATGACTGTCAAGACTAGTGCTGTTGAACTGCAAAAGGATGGATGAATATAACATGTATGCAAAACTCTTCTGGATTCAGTGAAATGAAACTGGCATGTCGGAGCTATTGCTACTTCACTAAATAACCTTTTTTTTTTTTTTCATGTTCATCTTTAATGTAGATACATTATACTCTACCAGGTAGTCGAATTTTGGTTTGTGCGCCATCAAATGCTGCAACAGATCTGATTTGCTTACGGCTGCATCAAAGCAATCTGTTAAGACCGGGAGCTATGGTCCGAGTTAATGCTAGCTTCAGGTCAGAAGAGGTAAATATTTTGATCTTAAAATACTGATTTAGTAGCATAACTGTCAGTGATTGTTAGGCTAGTTAGGCTTCTTTAGAATCCAAAGTACAAACATTACTTCAGCTTTTCCAAAAGATTAGCTGGAAAATGTTGATCATAGTCCTTAATTTGATTGTATGAGTGTAGAATCTTAACCTCTTTCCTGCAGTGCTTAATTCCACAAGCAGCACATACCTATCGGGGGGATTTTTAATGCGGTAAAATCCTTTGATTTACAAAGCAATCCTAAAATCTGTTACTGAAGTCAAGCCTTTGTCTCCAAATTTAAGACTACTTACACAGAAAAGTAAGCAAGTACAAGTGACTTCTTTATACAGTACGCATGCATTTTATATTTATGTATAAGAAAAAACCATATGTTCAATTTTTATCCTTACACTAAAGGGTATATGTACTACTTTGTTTAGGCAAATTAATGAAGAATTCATTTCAGTGTATGAGCAGGTCTAAATCGAAATGTTTTGATCATCTTCTAAAATAGTTTTCAGTGGGTTTTTTTTATTCAAATTAAAACGTTTAGGTTTTGGGTGGCATTCTGTTTTACAAAATACCTTTTTGTTTTTGCAGCAAATTGATGACATGGTGAAACCTTACTGCAGCGATGGTGATGATGTTCGGAAAGCATCATGGTTCAGGATAGTAATTGCCACATGCAGCAGTGCAGGATTGTTTTATCAAACAGGAATACGGTAGAGTACCGTAGATAGGAATATCACTCAGGTGGCTGGATGCTACAGAACCCAGAGCTTTTAGATAACCTCTGTACTGTAACTAGAGCTGTTTTAATGCAGTTTATTGCATGTGCCTCTGTTTTGAAATTGTCTTCCTAGGAAACTTCCTAGGGAGCTGGCTGAGGTCATTGCCGGACCA
>NW_010199192.1:0-509 GCF_000695765.1 Mesitornis unicolor
GAAAGAGGGGAAAAAGAGAAAAATAAAAAGACGGGGAAAAGAGGTGGGGAAATGGGGAAAAGAGGGGGAAATAGGGAAAAATGAGGACAATGGGGACAAAATGGGAATAGGGAAAAATGGGAGGGAAATGGGAAAAAAACGGGAATATTCTAATATTTGAAAGATTCATCTTGCATGAAGTCTCTCTGGAATACCCCTGAAAATCAGTTTGGGGGTGTTTCTTGTGGAAAACTGAAGGATTAAGAGGAATCTGTGTGCCCAGGGCATCTCTGGGTGTTTCTGCAGTGCGAGAGTAACACAGAATTTGCTGTTGGAGCGCTCGGGTCAGGAGCCAGCCCTGCAGGTCACTGCAATACGCAGTCTGCTGAGCCGCACTGGTGGAAGTGCCCGGTTTCTGTGTTTTTGTCCTAGTGAGAGATGATGCAGGTTGGGACGGGAGCGATCCTCTGTGCAGCCCAGGGCTTGCACAGCCTTCATCGTCCACTTGGAACAAGTTCTGTTTGTGCAGA
>NW_010199193.1:0-1448 GCF_000695765.1 Mesitornis unicolor
CCCTCGCCACTGCGAATTATGTATTCAAGAACTATTATCAAAATTCAACTAAACAAAAGTCAAACTTCCCCACATAACATTTACAACAATAATCATCAAGGCAGTTCATACACAAAACCACCTCTCGTCCCTTCACCACCTCGAAAAGAAAATTCCTCATGATCATGAAACATTGTAACATTGTCCAATCCATATTTTGCCCGTTGATTCTCCCAGTTAAATATCCTTATCTTGAAAATTGAGCCATGCCCTATTGGGCGCCAATTATCCTGTCTCCGTTTAAGACTCAGAGAGCAGGATTTTCTCTCTATTGTTCCCTACCCTCCCAGAGGAGGATTTAAAAAAAGGGAATAGAGAAAAAGATGCTTCACACAAGGTTGGAAGTTAAGACTGTAACAAGTTTAATGAAAAACAACAGGGGAAAGGAAAAGGGAATTAATAAGGGATAAAGGATATGTAACTATATACAAAACCCGATCCCAATAGTCCCGAGTGAAAGTGTCCAAGCAGTGCCTCGTGGCAGGTGCGGCTGCGCTGGCTCATCACCAGGGACCGCAGTGGTGCCGGGAACGGATGGTGGTGGATGCTGCCAAGCACGTGGAGCTAGGCCCAGCTGTCCTGAGATGCGACAGGAAGCAGCCCAGGAAGTCAGGAAAAGCCCGCTAAAACGTCAGGCCTCCTTGGCTTTTTATAGACTGTGGCCAGAAATGGGAGGGAACGGTACTGATCTCTGACCACACAGGGTCTTACAGACACCACCAGTCCTTTCCTTTCAGGCTGGTAACCCTTACACCATAACATAATATCTGATGATTTTTGCAGTAATGTAATACACAGAGAAATGAGTAGCTCTGATAGGTGATTAAATAATAAAGCACTTAATAATTTCCAGACTGTTCACGATGCTACACCATAGACCATACAACAAAAAACATAGATACATTTGAGCAATTTATTCAGAGAAGTAACGGATGGAAAAGGGGTCCTAATAGTGTTCCCACTAGACTCTTGTAATCTTTAATATTGGTTTCACTCTTGTAATCTTTAATATTGGTTTCATTCACTCACTGCTTACCACAACTAAATTAATTGCAGATGTTTTGTTAGTATACTAATAGCCAGAAAAGTCACATGGCTTTAAGAAATACAATCATTTTCCCAACTTTCTATTACCTGGGAAGAAATGAAAAAAAGGTTTGTAAGGTTTGTTTTGTTTGTTTATTTGGGTTTTTACTTGTTTTGTGGTTTTGCGAGTTTTGTTTTGCTTTAAGACATCCCAGTGAGAGAGGGTCTTGGCTCCATATTAATAGTGTTATTGAAAACCAGAAGTTATGGGTATGCTGTTAAAGTTTTAAAGATGACAGTAGACTTGAAGAGCTGTAAATGTTATTTGGGATACATAATGATTAATAAGCAATCTGGGAATCACAGAATCACAGAATATTAGG
>NW_010199194.1:0-545 GCF_000695765.1 Mesitornis unicolor
GTGGGTGCAGCCCCAGATGAGGGTGCCCACCATCCCATTTGATATCCACCCCCCAGGTGTGAAGGGCTTTCGGCACTGGGACATTTGGGAGCCATTAAGACCCTTCCCTTGTGCACAGCCTGCTTTCTGTTTCTCCTCCTTCGTGAGGGGGCATGGGGGGGGAGCATCCTTTTCGGATTATCCCAGCATCCTGTTTGGAAAGTTTTTGCCAGAAAGAGCAGCTACATTTCACATCACGCTAAGGCACAAAAACAGACACGAAAAAAACCACCCAGGACCTCTTGGTGTCAAAAGGGAACTGCGCTCCCCCATCTTTGGGGCATCAGTCATTTCTGAGCTTAAGAAGAGTCACGGAAAAAAAAACCCCTATAATTGGTTGAGTGCTAAACTGACATGAGCAGGAGGAAAAACAGAAAGGTGCTGTTAGGACCGGTTTGAAATTCTGCAGCATTTAATTATCATTCTGGGTGACAGGACCAGACCTTCTGATGGTGTAAAGCCTTTTCACACATCGACACACGGGTTCACATCTGATGGCCTCTGGG
>NW_010199195.1:0-251 GCF_000695765.1 Mesitornis unicolor
CCATGTTCCCCGTCCTCCTGGGTGCTGTGGGGCGCTGGTGGCTCAGGACAGGGGATCCCCAGGACTCTGGGCACTGGGGACACATGAGGACATGGTCCCACCCTCCTGGGGAGGGGGAAATGGGGAGCAGATGTGCAGCCAGTCCCAGAAAGGACCCCTGGGTGGGCTGGGGGTGTCAGGGGACACCCACGGAGGCAGCCGACAGGGTCCTGCCTGCTCAGGGGTGTCCGCTGACAAGGACAAGGGTACCT
>NW_010199195.1:293-636 GCF_000695765.1 Mesitornis unicolor
GCTCCCAGTCTGGTCTCCAGGCGCTGCCAGGGATGTGCAAGGTGGGAGAGGGTCCAGTCCCCTCCCCAAAAGCTTCCCTGTGGGGTCTGGGGTTGGCATCCTGGACAGAGGGGACTCTGCAAGGACAGGGACCCATCCTGGCACTCAGCAGAAGAGGGCGGGTGCTGCCAGCAGGCCAGGCTGGGCAATACTGGAAGGATGGGACCAAGCCCAACTCCCTCCAGGGCTGCCCCTCACAGCCCCCCAGGAGCTGCTCGGGGTTGGGGAGATCCAGGAGTCTTGATCCCCCCACTGCTCTGCTTTCACTTTGTCCCAGTAGAGCACTGGGGGATGCTGGTGGGCA
>NW_010199195.1:937-1210 GCF_000695765.1 Mesitornis unicolor
TGGTGTGCACCCATGGGTGACACTGGGGCTGGCGTGGCAGCTGGTACTGTCCCTTCACGCTGTCTGCTCTTGGGCTGGTGGCCAGCACCTCTCAGGAGGGCAATATTTTGGGGAGGAAGGGGCTCAGGCAGCACCAGTTCCCACCACCCCTGTCCCTCGGGGATGGAGAAGGGCGAAGCGGAAATCAGGGGACACAGCAGCTGCACCAGGCGATGCCAGGCAGGACGGGGACCTCCGGGGGTCCCCCAGGAGCTCAGAGGAAGCCCCCCCCCC
>NW_010199196.1:0-22064 GCF_000695765.1 Mesitornis unicolor
GGCCTGGCTGCAGCATCCCCTCCTGGAGCCCCTCAGCCCAAGCAGAAGCGTGCAGCGGTTTCCCTCAGCTTGCAGGCGGACAGACAGGCCGTGTGCGAGCTTGCGTGCTCCAACGTCTTGCCTTGCCCTGGCTGTACCGCCCAGCAAGCGTTGCACCTCGTTTCGTACGCCTCCATTGATTACTGCCGTTTATTTCACCACGCATGAAAAATAATCTTTCTTCTTTAAGACTTTCTGCCAGTTTTATGGGTTTTGAGAAGCGGTCTTATTTCCTGGACGCTTTATGGCGTGCATAAATAACGTGTCACAAAAGCGACTGAGAAGTGGTTCGTAGAAGCAGCCAAACCCAATTCTTTCCCTGTGTGTTCTGATGCTGTAGAAATTTATGCAAAGGGATGTAAGTTTTTCCTTCTTTACTTTGACCTTGCCTGAGCTTTGATTCTTCGGCTAGTTTTGCAGCTTGTCTGTCCTGCAGAGGGCCCAAGGCTTCCTGTAATCCTCTCTCTTAAAGCCTCTTCCCATTCCCTCAAACACAGTGCGTCAGCCTGTCGTACGGGTGGTATGCTTTTTGTTTCAGTTCAGAGTTCATACTTTTGCGGAGTTACTGGGTAGGAAAAGTGACTTTTGGAGGAAAAAGTATGCCATAGCACACACAGAAAGGCCCACCTTGGCAAGGACTGCCCTTCCTGAAGAGCTCTGCTAGGGCCCACACCAGACAAGCAGATCTGGATGACAGGAAGCACCAGTTTACAACGTAAAGCAGCCACATTTTGCCCTAACGCCGTGGCCTTGGACAGCCAGAATAAAAGGTGGGGCACTTACTGTTAGAGAACTGGAGCACGGGGGAGAAAAGCAGAGGAAAGAGGGGCAGCAGGGCAGGTTAATGTTAGATATGGCATGCTAAGTTGCGGCCAGAGCTAACCAAGCTGCTGTCCAAGGATCTGTTTGATGTCCTGCTGGTTGCTTGCTCGTGCACTTTGGGTCTGTAGATGGGAAATGTTACCAGAGATCCTGCAGTCACACTGTGGTCATTGAGTCTTTACACAGTTTGTGTGCCCCTGGGAAATCTCTTCTCTTTCTTGTGAATTACACTGGGTTTGGCAATGATGAGCGACGTGGACCTTGCGCAGCCGGCACTTCAAACTCTGACCCTGGCTGGGTCGTACGGGTGTCGTCACAGGATCAGCAAAGGGTTTTGCAAGGGGATTTCAGCAAAAATCTTCTACGTAAACACTACTGGGCACACTGATGTAGGCAAAGTCCCGCTAGTGGCCTTTAAGTAGGACTTGGGGAAAAATTAACAGAAGTTGAACAAGTGTTGGCTAATAAGCGAGAAAAAGTGATCCATAGCACGTGCTTGGTGGGGAGCTGAGCTGACAGAACTGAAAACTGATTCAGCAGTCTCTGCTTCAGTAGTTTATGGATTTGCCTGGTGCTGTGACTGTACAGAGGACCAGCGTGGCTTTGGGATGTAGAAGCAGTAGGACTGGAGCTGTAGAGCAAAACTGTGGCCATGTGTAGTCTTCAGTGGTTGATTTTGGAAACTATACTACCAAAAATCTCTTGGAAAACCGTAGGAAACTGAGCTCAAAACAGCAAGAATGGGGTGGGTGGAGGGACAGCCTTGCAGGACAAGGTTTAAAAAAGAGCCTGGTGGTTTGTTCCAGGTTTGGAAGGAACAAAAGCAAAAACTATGATTTTGTGCACACTCAAGTTGTGTAGATACGAGCAAGGGAAGTATTTATTTTTCTGAAAGCCGAAATCCATGAAGCTCCCTGGCTCAAAAGCTAGTCCAGTGAGTTACTACTCATTAGCCCACTGTCATTTTTATCCCTTGTCCTGTAACTGTATTGGCTGTTGGATTACCAAGCGGTTTTTTCTTGTCCCTACAAGCTCTGCGGAGCAGATAGGATATCTTGGCTTGTCTCTTGGCCTGCAAGCGTTGTTTGCGCTTGCATAAAGAACGTGATACCCCCATAGTGCAAGGTCTGTAATGTGCAGTCTGCAGGAGGAGATGAAACGTCCTTCTCGGTTTTAGGCTCTGGTTAAAGGACTGCAAGCTCGTCAAGTTACTGATGTCTTTGTAAATAACGTTGTCTGGTCTTAATCATATCATGTGTGCCTATTCTTTTTTAATGGGAATGAAATATATAAATTTCAGAAACGACAGGCAAGAAGAAATCAATCTGATATTTGATGAAAAAAAGACAAAGTTAGTTTTAAAAGATGGCACTATCCAGCTGCTAGGGAAACGCGTGACGGAAAGATACTGCTGTGCTTGGAGGAGTCTCACTTGGTTTCACGGTGGTGTCACCTGTGCAGTTAGGCCAGGCCTGAATGTTGGTCTTGTCTTGGCTGGAAAGGTTGGAGGACGGTGTCTGAGCCTTGCACGGAGGAAGCGATGGTCCACAGCAGTTCACCCAACATGCATGCACGCCCCACTTAAGAAAAGGAAAACTGAATTTATTCAATTCATATTCCGTAATTGAGAGAGAAGATGGTTTTCATAGCTGCTTCTATACAGATTGAATACGTAGGTAAGACAGTGCAAGAGAACAAAGCACTCTTCTGACTCATGCATTTCGGGTCCTATCGTGCTGCCAGCAGTTAGTGCTGCAGTTCTCTGTCTCCAAAAAGGGGGTGGCCCATGTGACTGGCATCCCACAGTATTATTTTCTAAGCTCTCTAAAGATACGGCATCATCACATAATTTACCCAGCACAGTAGACTCTCAAAGGCAGGAGATAAAGAAGAATAATATGTTCTATAATAGGCTAGAGAACAAACATGGAAATGTTTCGCTGTTAAGCAGAGATGTGGAAAGAAAAAGGAGAGGGCAAGAATGCGCCACTTTGGTGATCCCCTGTGGCTTCCAGACCGTCCGGCTGGGTTGGCCTGCAGTTTTGGTGGAGATTGCCTGCGTTGGGAGAAGCAGGCAATATCTGCAACAGTAGCCCTTACATCTGGGCAAGAAGCATCAGGAGCTCAAGGGTCCCTTGGGTGAAAAGGTGAGGGTCTTTCTGATGAAGGATGGAGAGTCTTTGAGTGGTGGCAGAAATGAAGAGTAGTCACTCTATGGGATTGAAGAGTAGTCTCTTTATGGGATAGTCCAAAGGCAGATTGAGCTTGGTGGTCTCTTAACTTTTTTTTTTTCTTTTCATCTTTTTCTCATTTCAGTTCTGCTTGAATCACTCAACAAGAACGAGCAATCGGCCAATGGCCAGTCCCAATCCAGGGAGTCCACCAACCCCCAGTTCAAGAAAATGAGCGGAGACTTCCCGTCGGCCAATGGAGAGGCTGGTGGGGAGGCCCCCAAGGGCTACACTCAGGACCAGGTGGATGCAGTGAAGAGGTGCGTGCACAGCTCTCCATGGCTTCAACCCGCAGTTTGTTTGAGTTTATCGTGGGATACCGGTCTGTTTTTCACAGTGTTTTAAAGATTTTAGCTTTGAACCACACGGGGTGGTTTTTAACTATCTAGGTGTTAAAAGCATACCTAGAAGGATTTATAGCTACAGCAGCCCTGGGAGGCAGCTGGGTTGGGTCTGCAAGGGATGAGATTTCCCCCCAAAGGCATGCATGAGGGCTAGAACTGTAGGCACATAGGCTTTTTGCTGCCTGAGGTCCAAAGAGGCATTTTGGATGCATTCATCTTATGCACTTCACATTAATGTTTGCTTTTGTGTTATTTAGTAATTCTGTGAAAAATCCTATGAGCTCCTGAGAACCTGTAGGTGGAAGTCATGGCTCATAGCTTGCAGTAGGCAGCCTTCTTGCTCTGAGGTTTGCTCTAGTAGCAAGTGCCAGGACGTTTCCTTCTTCCTCTCTCCTGATGGTACTCTGCTCCTTTTCTTCCTTGGAGCCCAATAAAGTAGAAATCCACTGCAGGATGCTTCACTCTGATAGCACCATACACTTCCAAAGCTCATGCTGGAAGGTTTCAGGATGTGTTTATCCAGTCACCTGTATTCCAAACCCTGTTTCAAGCTGCTTTTTATTCCTTTCTGTCATTTACAAATACTGGAAGTTTGAAGGACTGAACTGCAGGCGCAGTCACTTGGTCAACGTTGTTTAAGGCTATAGGCGTGGTCTGAATTGCACAAGAACTGCTCTGACTAATGGACTGTGGGAATGCTGGTTACATCATCCATTTCTCCAAAAACCCAGCCTGCTGTATTCTGTCTCACAGAAGTCACGTTAGAAGGAGAAACCATCGCTGGGCTGCGAGCGTACCCAGAACAAACTGGGCTGCGTACACAGGCCTGGGCAGCTCCCTCTTTCTTCCTCTAGAATTCAGCTGATGTTATTTTTAGGTCTGTGAATTAAATGAGTCTGAGGAGAGAGGGGGGAAAAGCCAGTAGCCCAGCTATCCTTCAGATCCTGGCCTGTCGTTTGTGGTCCTTCCCACATAGCCTCCAAAACATGAGTGTGATGAATCTGAAGTTTATTTGCCAATCACATTCCTTTGCGGGTGATATCACTGCCTGAGGAGAGGCCCTTCTACCTCTACTGGCTTGACTTGTTCCGTGAGAGTATTTGTGCACTAGCAATGTAGGCACAGCAGGGATGAGTCTGTGAAAAAAAAAACTGGGTCACCCTCTGAGGAATTAGAGCTGAGTAAACCAGAGTTCACTGAACAACATCGATCGAAACTGTGGCACGTGAGATGTTGCAGAGTTGACATGTTCAATGCAAAGTGGTTTTCATGGCTGAAACTAACTGACTGTGTATTTTCCCCTCTCTGCTGGTAGGGTAAAGCAATGCAAAGATTACTATGAAATTCTAGGAGTAAACAGAGAAGCTTCTGATGAGGACCTGAAAAAGGCTTACAGGAAACTTGCACTGAAGTTTCACCCAGATAAGAACCACGCACCAGGGGCAACAGAGGCATTTAAAGGTAAAGAACATTTCCAACTTTGTTATTTGCCCCCAGCTATCAGGCAATGGTGCCGAGTTGGGCTAGCAAGGGCTCTTAAAACCAACCTTATGAGTCAGGTAGAGTGAAATAAAGCTCTTCTTTGTAAAGCTGTCTCTCTTCTGAGGTGGTTGTTATGAACGAAGTATAAGCTTAAAATAATAAACACAGGTTAGCACGGGTAGGATTCACCTCTGCTAGTTGGACAAGGAGAAGCCTTCCTTCCCTTTCTCCTAACAGCCCCTCCTGTGTATTGCTCCAGACTTCTGCCACGCTGCTCAGGAGGAAATTCCCTTGGGATGTTAAGTATACTCTTTTTTTGAGAAATGCAGGAGTATTCACCTAGCAGGAAAAAGCTCCAAGTCCTGCAGCCATCCAGCTGCAGCTGTTGTCTGCTGACAAATCCAGTAGAGACCCAGTAAGTTGTGCAGCACCAGAGGCAGCCATTGGGTTCATGAATCCCTTGAGAAAAACGTTGCTGGGCAGGCCCAGTGGCAGGAAGCACATCTTCAGAACTGGTATTTAGTGTCTTCCATTCATTGAGTGTTTCAGGCAGCCAGTAAGCCTTCGGGTTTCTAAGCAAGCACTTAGCACCTGACCATTGCAAAAGGCTGTGGATAGAATTGGTGGATAGAAACCCCAGGAGAAAATTTCTAGGGCAAAACTGCACCAGCCATGCAACTGAGCCCAGCCAGAACTCAAAAAAGGCCACCAGGAGCTTCAGTTTTGCTGCGAAGAGCGCAATTCTCAGTCCCTCTTTACAGACGCAGCAGGGATGTTTCCTGGGTAATAAAATGCCTTAAAACTGGAGTAGATTTCCAAGAGAAATGCAATTGCTTGAACGTAGAACCCCATTTTCCCTTGCAAGCTGTGGGAGTTCAGTTATTGTTGTTGAGCTAAAGGCAGAACTTCTTGATGCCAGTTGTACAGCACTGGTTTTGCAGTGGTAAGCCATTTAAATAGTGCAGCCTGATTCTGGCCATCTTGGGAGTGAAATGCATGAGACTTGTGCTGGAGCAGGGAGCAAGGCTAGCCTGGTGTGAGTGTATTGATACAGTATTTGGGTAAGCTTCTAGTAGACATGGATTCAGCAGTAAAAGTCTTATGTAAGGTTTGTCCAAGTCTTTTAAGACCTAAATCCATAACCAATAAGTGTGTTGCTCTTAGCAAATAATGAGCTGACCCCTAGCTGCTTGGGAGGGCCTGGTTTAGCATGGGGGCCAGATTAAAGAGGGAGCATCTGCAGACCTCTATCTACACCACATGTGCAGTAAGCCACCGTTCAATAGTTTATCCTTGCTGAGTGGCGAACAGCAGGTTTCTTCACCTGTAATCTTAAATAATGGTGTTTGCTGAAGGCTTTGACAAGAATTACGTGCCAGAAGTCGTGCGTTAAGCAAGGTGCCCTTTATCCTCCACTGCAGAGCTATCTGCTCTCAGGTTATCTCTCCTCCAAGCCTTGTCTCGTTGGCTCCCCCCGTCCTTCAGCCCCTGAGCTGAGCTTCTAGTTTGCAGGGCTCACTGAAGTCCAGCTGTTTGGTTCCAGAGGGTGAAGGGGGAAATGTGCACGGCTATGAGGATCTTAGTTAATTTTTGCTTACATTGATATATTAGCTGAAGACTTGGCATTTGTCTTCCCAGTGACAGCTGATAAAGTGTTACGTCTTGTCCTGAGACCTAGTTTCAGCCCATAGTTGCAGGTGGCTGCAGTCTGTCTGGTAGCAGATGAGCATCACTACCTTTGGCTGACATTGGAAAAAGGTTTAACCTGGCTACTTGGAGCTAAAATCCTGATTTGGAATGAGTTGTTTCTTGGGCTTTGTCAGCGAAAGTCAGACAACGAACAAAGCCCTGAACTGCTCCATTTTCATTGCTTAACTGCACAGTTTGAAAGAACAAGCTAATATGCTGAAAGTCAGTCCTTGTCTGGCTTCCTTGCCTGGTTGTAGAAATGTTTGCACCGTGTCCACTAGTCATAACCAAGAAGGAGAACAAGTGTATTGACATTACATCCTCCACACTCCAAATCTCCAGTCCAAGAAGAAGCCAAACATCTCAATCTGACTACCAGGAAAATGTTGCATCTTGGAGTGAATCTCCTCCAAAATGCATGTGTCTATCTCTCTTTTCTACCACTTCTGCCCCTGCCTTTTATACATCAGGCAACTACTGCCATGAACATGTTTGCTTCCTTGTGACACAGGGAGGAGAGAGGATAGGCTCTGCAGTCACGTAGGAAGGCTCTTGGGTCAGTTGGTACAGAGAATGTCGTAAGCTGGAATGTGTCGAGAGACAAGTACTGAAATAGGAGGGTGGCAGGGAGACTTTCTGGTAGAAAGGCTCAAATGTGCTGAGGTTGGAAGCTGGGGAACTGGTGGGGGTTTAGTTCCAGTGCATTTCTACCATCTTAGGCACTGGTTAACAGTCCTTGTAATTATGCACCTTACTTGGCATCTGGAAATTTTGAAATTCATAGCTGACAGACACAACTAGCCAATGTTTCCTTACTAGCTGTTATGGAAGATTTTTAAAGTCTCTTTCAGTGATACAGCCTGTATTTAAATTCTTTGCAGTTCTGTTTTTAGGCTATGATACTGAATTCCCTCAATGCCACCTTTGTCAACTAAAATCATGTTTTCCTATACGGTTGCTTATGCTCAAGGATTTGAGTATTAGTTGTTGAAAAGGAATAACGAGTTTAAGTGAAACATGTAGCTGCTCTATTACCAGTATTTTCTTCACAATTCATAGTTAAATTCATCTGAGAGGGTTTCTTTAGGGACACATAGCAAATTCATACGAGTCATATCATAACTTCTTAGTTTGAATTAATAAAGGTCATTTTCATTGAGTCTCTTGGTGTGGTTTCCTTCTGTCTATGTTTGCCAGAGAAGCGTGCCAGGTACTAGTGCTGTGCTGAAGTAGCCTGTTGAAAAGACGTGGGTAGCTGAGAATCCCATTTGTGTAAAGAGAAAGGCAAATCCTGGCAGTTGGCAGGGCTAAATGTATTATCTGTAGAAGAAAGAAGCTAATTGCTTCCTTATTGTCAACATTTCAGCAATTGGTAATGCTTATGCCGTATTGAGCAACCCAGAGAAGAGGAAGCAATATGACCAGTTTGGAGACGAGAAGCTCAACCCTGCTCGGCACGGACACAGTCATTCGGACTTCCACCGCGGGTTTGAGGCAGACATCTCCCCTGAGGACCTCTTCAACATGTTTTTTGGCGGTGGTTTTCCATCTAGTAAGCACCTTAATCTCTTTTATAGGACCTGGTCCTTTTGACAGAGCAACAATGCTGTAGTGATTTATTTGGCTGTGCAAGGATTGCTGAGTTTGAGGCGAGAGAGTTCTCGTTCACACATGACCTAAACACTTAGAGTTCTCTAAATTGTTCAAATGAGTACTTGGAGAACTCAGTATCCAGCAGGTAATACTGTCAGAGTTGGACTTCTGCCCAACTTCAGGTATTTGTTTGCATGCTGGCAGCATTAGCTGTTACTAAGTTGGATTGACTGTTAGAACAAAAATTTCTTTGTTTTAACGCTAGTAGTAGAAATAGTCCTATTTTGAAGAAGACTTTTCTGCCTGGTGGTTTTAGAAGTTAAATCTTCTCATCAGAACAAACTGTGGTAACGCCTAGGCCTCGTTCTTGATCTGTATCTGCTCTGCCATGCAGCTGAAGCAGTTTCTCTGAGATCAGTGTCCACTTCCTTCTTTCCACCATGTCCCATGAAATAGAGGAAGGTGTTTTTTCTAGAGTGTAATTTAAATCTCTTGAAAATTAAATCCGTATCCTGTCTGTCCACAGAGCTGATCATGGTTTGGGTAGCAGGACAGAACAGAGTGACTGTTCTTCACTTGATTAATTCTGTTTAAAAGACACAGATGTAATATAAGGATAAAGGTATTTTAGAAGACTCCCCTGTGTTTGCTCCAGTCATATTTGACTGGCAGTGGAGGCAGTGGTTATTTGACCTCTGTGGACCAACTTGGACTCAACCAATTGAGATTTACTCTAGTAGCTCTTTCCTGTCTGGTGTGTAAAAACTAGCACACTAATGTCGAGTACTTGCAAAGGCATCTTGAAGCCTTTTGCAGTATTCATGTTCTGCCTGTCAGAGAGGTAAAGCTACTCCAGTAAAAACAGCAGGTTGCTATTTTAGCTCAGTCTTTTTTTTTCTTTCCTCACTGTCCCAAGAGAATTCAGGACCTCTTTCTCAGCCGGTCTCCTTTTTCAGCTGTAGTTTTGACATTTAAAAGAAAACATGGAAGAGCTCTGGTTTTAGGGTGGAAACCTTTTTGTAATTGGTTTTAATCTAAAGTCAATTCAGTTAGAAGCAGGGAGGCATGTACAAGATACTCTCTCTACATAACTAGCCCTGCTTTGAGCAGAAGGTTGGACCTCCTGAGGTTACTTTCAACCTGAATTTTCATATGATTCTACAAAATCCTGTAGGTGGATCTCTGTGCCCACCACTAGTTTGCCTACAGATATATCTGCCTAGTACACATTAGGAATACTCCTATTTCAGCTGTGGCTTATATTGCTCATTTTGTAAATGTTGTCCCATATCTGCTTTACCCTAAAGCTACAGCCGTCTCTGTCAAGACAGCGCGATGGAGTGGCTTGAGTCAGGGGCTTTGGCCAGGGAACACGGCCACCTTTTGTGGTTCCTTCCCGCCCAGCCAGCACCATCTTACATACTCTGATTTTTGTGTAACAGTTTTCTTTTGTTTATAGGTAACGTTCACGTGTACAGCAATGGCAGGATGCGATACACCTACCATCAGAGACAGGACAGACGAGAACATCAGGGTGACGTAAGTGGAGAACAGGTGGGGGACTGGGAGTCTAAAGGTTTTCCTGATCCATGAATTGCGAGCTAGGTGGTGTGGCTGTCTTGTGAAACGGCCCTGCTCATTTCCATCCCCCTGAACAGAAACCTGGAGTCGTAGGAAATCAGCTACCTTCAGAATTTACACCAAGTTGTGGTTTAATTTACTGGTGGTTGTTCTCCTGGGACTCTCATAGCTGTCCTCCAGTGGAGACAACACTGGTGTGTCTTGAAACAATGCTGCCTTGAAATAAGCCATAACACAGAATAAGCCTTTCCTTTCTGATGTAATTTGGTCATTTCAAAAGGTAAATCCACCTTTCAGATAATATGGATACTCATGGCTCCTCCCAACATGTACTTGTTCTCCCTTTTATTCCAGTATTGAAGATGGAGTGTTTCTAATCTGTGATGCTTAATTACCCAAGGAAAGCATTTTATAGCATGAGCTATTTTTATGTTTTCCTATCACAGAAAATCTAAGTATATCTCCAGCACTCCAAGCAATCTGGTCTAGAGAAGTGAAAATGAGGGACTTACTATTTAAGAGAACAGGGTTAGGTATTGAAGATTTCTGTTTTCTGGGGATAGCAAATTACATTTTTTAAAACAAACAAACAAACAAACAAGAGCTTCCTGAATATATTTTTTTAAGCTTAAATGAGAAGGTTTGCTCTGCTTTAACTGGACGGAGCTCAGGAGGTGAGATAGAGGGGGAATTACTTTCATCTGACACTGAAAGGTGTCCATAAAACCAGTGTCTGCTCACTAGCACCAGTGGGACAAAAACCACATATGCTCTAGAAAAACAAAATACGGGCATGAGACTTTTGAAATTGACTCACAGAGTTTTCCCTGCCAGTCCCATTCACCCTTTGTCATATCTGGAGATGGGGTTTGGAGCTTCGCAGTCATGCTGCCTTTCCTGAAGGGGAACTGTGGGCTGCTGTGTTCCCCCTCAGTTATTTTGGGGTGTCTCTTAAGACTGCCTGCAAAGAGCAGGAGAATCAAGGCTGTGTTAGGGCTGGGAGGGAGGGAGGGCAATGCTGTGGGATCCTTGTGTACAAGTGTATGGGTGGCTCTCTACTGTGTGTTTCTGTTCCTTCAGGGTGGCCTTGGGTTGTTCGTCCAGCTGATGCCTATCCTCATCCTGATCATTGTGTCTGCTCTCAGCCAGATGATGGTCTCCAGCCCGCCCTACAGTTTGAGCCAGAGGCCGTTAGTACCCATTGCTCTAAAACTTATCTAACTGGGGAGGGGGGTGGGTTCTGGAGGGCAGAGTGGCGTGATAGGGTAGGGAACTGGGAAGTAGACTCTTTGTTATTCCTGCCTTTTGGGGGTTTTTTTGCTTTATGTCATCACACTGTTGCTCTCACTCCCAGATGTCTCACACAGCAGTCAAGGCCTCCTGGTTCTCACGCAGATCTTGAGATGGAAGGTGTGGGCAAGGCTGGAGAGTCCTCACTTGCCTAAGAGAGGGTGTTCCTTGACAGGAACCTTCTGCAGCCCGTACCCACAGCTGGGTGCGTCTGGGACAGACAAAATTACTTTGAGAGACTGTAGCCCCGCTCCAAGATCCCATATGCAGAATAATTGAGATGTAGAGTTAAATTGGGGTGTGAAAACCAAAAGCTAGATCTGTTCTTCATGAATGCCTCAGTTTATGCTTAGTACACAGCAGTAGAGGAAAAGAAGAAGGCATAAAAGACACCCCTGTAGAGTAAAAGACACTCCCAGAGAAATCCCCTGGTTTTGAACTCTGAAATAGCTATGGCCAGACATTACTATGCTAAAGCAAAGCTGTTTCATTCTAGAGTCTGTGGAAATGCCCTGATCTGCTCACTTGGCTGACAAATGAAATGAGTCTTTATTCTTACTCACTTTACAGTGCCGATAAAGAATGGGAAAACAAGCTTGATTTCTGGCGGCTTGCATCATTCTTGACAAAAGCTGAATGTATTTTCAGTGGAGGTTCCTTATGTCGATTTAAAGCAGGTAGACTTGGTTACAGCCGGTGTGCCCTGTTTAGTTTCACAGGTGGCAGCATTTGCCATTGTTGATGTTAAATACTGTGAAACCCAGCTTAGCTTTTGGGTCCAAGGTAAAGACTGTGACAGTAGTGCTTGGATCTGAAAGATGGAGCAGTTTTGAAGAGGGCACAGTTAAGGGTTATTCTGAGAGGCTAAAGAGTATTGAGATGTGGTTTCTGCAGTTGATATTAGGACTATAAAATTAAGCATTCTATATGTATACCAGTTTGGTTTATGCTGGTGAAGAGGCAGTTTATGGGGCAAGAAGACATTCAGTGGAGGGCAGCTTTTAAGTGGGCAGGGTTTGCTTCCAGCCTTGTCAAGCTGTCAGAGAAAAGCCAACCCTGAGTCCCAGGTGTTTGCTGCTCAGTTCCCTGTGCTGTCCCAGTCTCTGTGTGCTCTGGTAGCAGCAAGGAGACTGATTTCTAAGTTTAGATTTGGACAAAAGTGGCAAAATGAGCTGATCCAAGTCCTCCACCATCCTTCCTGAGTGACCACTTCACGTGCAATGTGCTCAGGAGCAAAAGGCGAGCGGTGCCGGCAGGCGGTGCTGCTCGCTTGCTCGCTGGCACAGGCAGCCAGGCCCCTTTTGCTCCCTGGGGTGAAGGGAAATGCTGCAGTTGGCTGTGGGTCAGCAGAAAGCTGGGGCTTGCCACACTGAACTCAGTGAGCAGGAGGGCGAGAAGCTTTTGAATGTGCTGAGGTTTTAATGGCACATGGAGATTTTAATGCCACTTCTTGGTAATGAAGTTGTCACTGAGAAAAGCAGAGCCTTGAAGAACCGTTTGTCACTCTGTTGCCTCTGTAAATCTCTTCCAAAAACTAACTTTCTGTGTGGTTGTGGGCCTGTCAGTGCCACCCTGCTCTACAATAGCACCTCATCGACTTTGCCTGACAAAATTGCATGGTTTCTTGTGCCAGGTCCTGCCCTTATTTTCATGCTTTACACTCAAGCATGCGACTGGAACTTTGTGAGCTTAAATACTTCTCCTTTGAGGGGACGCTTTGTAGCCTCTGTAGTTCATCTTTATATAGAAGACGAATATGAACATTGGGAGAGCTTAGGCCTCTGTGCTGGCAGGTAAAACAGGGAGCTGAGCTTCTTCCATGCTGCGTCTCTGCCAGCAGGCACTGCTGGAGATGCGTTAGCCTTTGTCTTGAAAAACGCCAGGAGAGGTTTTTGGTCGTGTTCAGTCTATCCAGTTACCCACTACTCGTCCCTGAGTGCTGGACCTTGATGAAACATTTAGGAGTCTTTGAATCACTCCTGTAAACCCTGATAACAGACTGAAGGGCGAGCCAGATGAGTTAATGTTTATACCTGGCTTAGGAATCAGGCTCGCTTTTAATGCAGCAGCCAGCTGGTATTTATTATGGGAAACTTTGGGCACGTCTCCAGATGGAGCTGTTCCTGATGAATCCAGCATTTGGGCACAGGTCCTGTGTTCCAGCTTGCAAACACACCCTGGTGAGTATCTCTAGGTTTGCTGGAGTGTTTAGGAAAATAAGTACAGGGCTCTGTCTGAAATGCAAATCCACAGTGGTAGGGCAAAAAGAGATTTCCTTCTAGAAAGTGCTTTCTGTGCGAGTCAGTGCAGGCTTGAGTGCAGAGCAGGTCTAATTTTGTTCTTGCAGCAACAGTGTTCATTGCAGCATGTGATGTGGTAGAGGAAGCTGACGCTCTTGGGGTTAGCAGATATCTTAGAGGGGACTGGGTTCAACCGAGGGGCAGCCGTGCTGAGCACAAGGGTGTTGCTGGGGAGCTGTGACAGCTCTGCCCCCCTCTCGGCGTTGCCCTGCTCCTCAGGCGCTGTTCTGCCTCGCTGGCTGCTCTCACTCTGCACCTCATAAGCATCGGCCTCCAAGCTCTGTAACTATCCTTGGGGCTCACCGCCAAAACCAGATGATGGTGTCATCAGCAAGGAAATTGCAGAGAGATTTAATTAGTGCTGAAAACTCTAATGAACACTTTGTTTTAAGCGGGTTTAGGCCTTGGGCAATCTGCCTCAGAGTTACGTCTCTATTCAGAGCTCTGCCCACCTAGCTAGAGCCCTGGCACGTTTTCTTTGTGTTGGCATTTCATTTCAACGAAAAATGCTTCTCCTTCCTAAATCTTCAAGTCTGGGGATGCACAGGAGCAATGCGTGTTTTCAGCGGTTTGGTATCGTGGCACATTGTGCGTTATGAAGAGCTGGGAGCTTTTTGCTCTGCCCTTGGAGTGTGTCCTACACTGTTCTGCCTCTTCTCCCTGAACTAGGTCTGTGGGTCACATACACAGGAGAGTGACAGAGCACTTGAAAGTCGTCTACTACGTATCTGAGACGTTTGCAGAGGAATACACAGGCACAAACCTGAAAAACGTTGAAAGGAGCGTGGAGGATGACTACATTGCAAATCTTCGAAATAACTGCTGGAAAGAGAAGCAGCAGAGTGAGTAGTGCGGGGTCAGGAGCAGAGCGTCTTGGCTGCTGCATGAAGTCTGCTTCGGGAAGGCCTTTAACTGGGGACTGAGTTATGCTAAAGTTACACTTTAACATGGTGCGAGCACATTTCCTGTTTGTTGGCTTTTTTTTTTAATGGCTTTATGACAAGTCCAGTATGTGGGGTGTTTTTGTTTTGTTTTGTTTTAACACTGCTGTCGAACTGGTCAGACAGGAGTTGTGTCCCAGAGATTCCCCTGCCATGTTAGTAGGATATGTCTGATTTCCAGTGCAAGGGGAAGTTTGCAGCCATCTGATTTTCAGAAAGCCCCTGGTAGCTCTGTGTAATATTTTAGTTGTTCAGGACCAATGCACAAAGCTCTGAGCCTCTTTGTTTCTTCTTCTCTGTGCTGCTGGGACAGCCTCTGTGTAGGCTGCCTCATGTCCTGGAACTCGAGGCAGATCCCATCAGGTTCCTAAGGCTTTCCCTGGGGTGGATGAGCTGTCAGCAGATGTTATGCCCATCCTGTCCTAAAGGGCATGGGACATTTCCTCAGCCTCATCCTGTGCTTCATCTCCCCTTGAAGAACTTGGCTCGTGCTGGGACATGGCCTGGCAGGTGGGTCTCCTTCCACATCACGTTTGTAACGCTGGGCTATTCCTTTTGCAGAGGAAGGCTTGTTGTACCGAGCACGCTACTTCGGAGACTCAGATCTGTACCAGCGAGCACAGAAGATGGGCACCCCCAGCTGTAGCAGACTGTCAGATGTTCAAGCCTCTCTGCACGGATAGTCACGGCCTGCCCGCTCAGCAGAGGTCTAAGTACGAGCCGGTGACACTTCCCCTGGCAGTGGAGCAGGGCACAATAGCGCCTTTAATACTTATTTCAATCTCTGTTTGAGACACAGCTCTTCACAAGTCTCCTCTGGATGCACACGTGTCACGGGGGGGGGCAAGCCCCTCTGTCAAGCGTACACTTGTTAATCAGGAAGTTGATTTTGTTTAGTTTGCGTGTTGGTGCCCTCAACTCTCTCTGGGCTCCCTGTTTTTGCTGGCACTGTGGTGCTGGGTCTCTAAGAACAGAGGAAAAGCCCCGGGCGTGTTGGCGACTCAGCTGAGGTCTCGTCAACTGCACATTCGATAGAGCAGCCAGGTGCGCCTCGGCTGGCTGCAAGTTTTTTTACCATCCAGGCAGCCAGCTGACGTGTTTTAATGAACCGTTTTTTGGTTGCTTTATTGTCTCTTCTACTGAAAAAACTGTTATCCCCTAGCCCTTGAAGCAATATGATGGCAGGGAACGGACTCCTACCAAACAGATGTTCCTTGCCCCTGCGTTGCCTTCCCACAACACTCAAGGAGAACAAAGCAAATGGCCAGAGTTCACAGCGGGTTGTAGAAGTAACTTAGTGTGTTAAACTGGGAATTAAAGTGAAACCAGCTGAGGGGCAAGACTGTGGGGGTTGGAGAGCTTGAATTAAGGCGAGCCCAGATAGCACGGGTGAAACCGGGTGTGCTGGCTCATGGGAGAACGGCACAAAAATAGTGAGAAAAATTGCCATGGAGTTTGGAGTCCTGCTTAGTTATCCGGGCTGATTTCACCTACCAGTTACTGCTGGGATGGCTGTAAAACATTATTTCGAATTATTTGAAAGCGGGATTTCTTTAGAAACTGAATTGAAGGTGAGGCTTGCAGCACATGTGAGTTGTACGGACACCATTTAGGCTTGCAAAGACTTTTTGGGGATGTGGGACATCTGGCTGCTTGATTTGTGTACGCAAATAAGGAGGTTTAGCAGAGGAGTTTTTGTTTGGTCCTTATTTTCCTTGGCAAAGGGAGCGCTTCTGAAAGTTTGGCCTTTAAAGCGAATCCTCCGGGTCACGTTTGGCCTTTGTTTGGGTGTATCCTCTTTTTGGAACCATTCTTATCTTGATCCACCCGCTCTTGTTTTGATAACTGCGCCTCTTCTTTCACGACAGACTGGCATTAATGACCTGCTTTGCTTTCATTCCCTCTCTCTCTCTCCCCATGGTCTGAAAAGAGAGCGGATTGTAGCAGCACGACGGAAAACCACCGCCTGTAATGCAGGGGGGGAAGGAAGGCGGGGGGGATACGGTGACGTGCGATTGTCCGGAGACTGACACCGCTACTGCTTTTGTTCCCAGACTCTTGAAATGCCTGAAGACTTTTGGTGAAGTGCACTGAGCCGATGTGACAGACTTGCTATTTAAAAGAATCAAACCTTATCTTAAAAATGGAATTGGAGAATTAGCAACGCACAACCGCCCTCTTTCTTCTCTCTGCCTGTCTCCGCCACTCGACCTCCGTCTCAGGCAGCGATTAGGACAGGAAACCGAGCTGCCCGTCTTCCTCCTTCCCCTCCCGACACCGCTAGCGTGCGACAGTCTCGTTGCTCCTGGGATCCCACAAACCCCGAGAACCAGACGCGTAGAGTGTGAAATAACTCCGACTAACTGCAGAAGCCACGAGGCAGAAGGAGACTGCGCTGGTCACTGCCGACGGGGAGAGAAATTGGACGATTTGGTGACAAAGGAAAACTTTAAAAACAAAAAAAAGAAAAAGGAAAATATAATCTATTTAGAATTAATTTATAGCTGTATATATGTTGTACTTTTAAACTATGCAGGGGTTGGATGATTAAATTATTTTGTTTTCTGCCCGGTTTGGTTAACAGGGAAGAGGGAAGTCCCTTCCCAGGGTGTCTCGCTCTGCAGCGCTTTCCTGCCTGGCACACTCAAACAAGAATCACTTGGCGGTTACTGGACTTTGCTTTCTGGAGGACAGCAGCGTTCTGCAGCTTGGGATGTCGGTACCTGCTTTTGGGTTTTAAGAAAAGAAATTCCAGATCTCTAGGGGGGTAACAAAGAAATTGGGGAAACTGTCCAGATTTCTATTGTGGTTTTGCAGCGTTGGCAGAAGCTGCAGCAGGGTCAGCTGGGCCCCAGCGTCGCGCTCGGTGACGGGAAGGATTGTCCTGGATGGTTTTTGCCCATCGGTTGTTGGATTTATTTGTGCACGTAACTTCTTTTTTTGCAGAGTCTGCTTTAATTTTGCCTCGTAATCAGCGTGCGGCGTTCGTTCTGTAAAGAGGGCTTTCCATGAGCCGTCTCCCTTTGTTGGGGTTTTTTTGTGTGTGTCCTTCACTTGGGGTTCCTCACCCACCAGCAACGTGGCTGTGGCCTTGACACCCTCTCTCTAATGTTTCCTACAGGAGACCTGTAAAGTATTGCTAATTCATAAGAAACGGAGCTTTCTATTGCTTCTGTTGAAAGAAGTTTTGCTGGGGGAGATCGGGGGGGGGAGCGCCTGATCTCTCCTCAGACCCCACCTGAGCTCTGCAGCGCGTCTCTTGCTCAGTCGCCGTCGGGCAGGACCGGCGTGAGGCCGCTCAGGGTTAGGAGCCATCTCTTCGAAGCAAAGCCAGCACGAGCGGAGCAATCTTCCACGGAATAAACTGGATTCATTTTAAATTTGTTTTGTACTCTGCAGTTCCTTTTTTGTCTAAAGACATTTCCAGTGAGAACCGTCCCCCAGCACGCCTGGGGGAATGAATCAAAAGCACGGAGGCTCCCGGGTGGGGTGGCAGGGGCTGGAAGAGGCGAGAGGTAAGGTGGCTTTATTTCTTCGTCGTTAGGAATCCACGTGCTCTGTCTTCAGCCGTTTATTTATTTTGCAAAGTACCAGCCCTCCTGTTAACTGCAAGCCTTATTATCCCACAGCCACCACGACTTGGACCTGATTTTAAGGCGTTCTTTTACTTCTCTCTTTTTTTTTTTGTCTCTTTTTTTTTTAAATGATTCCTCTGCCTTTGGAAGAACTTGGGTGGAATTACGGCATTTGGAAATAGCTCTCAATGGAGGCAGAGGCCAGCTGGCCTGAAGAGATCGCAGGGAGGGAGTTAAATGAGAATCACGTTTGCAGAAGGCGCTGAATGTCTTGCCCAGCAGCATTCCTTGCCCAGAGCCTGCCCGCCAAAACCTTTTGATTATTTTTGTTTTTCAAATAGATACCCATGGATAACAACGAGCGAGAAGGCGTAGATCCTAACGGATGCTCACAGCGGCTGTATCTCTCAGTTTAGAATTAACGATACAATTGTACATCTATAAATAAATGTTTATAACGTGAAAGGCTCCGGCTGCGTTGCTGTCCTGCAGACGCTCACCCCAGCCAGCTCTGCTTTTCGGGCTCCCTTCATGCTGCCTTCGTCACATCCACACAGGTAAATTAAATTTGGTGTCTTTGCCGTCCCGGCAACCCCCAGCGGCTGAGAGCTCCAGCGCCGCAGGGGCCTCCCCAGGGTGGAAGTGGGAAGGATGAGGAGAAGATGGATAAGAGGTGGCACCCCCCCCGGGTTAGCCAGGGGTCCCAGCAAGGTGATGGCGACTGCTCAGCCAGAGATCTTGCCCTCAGACTGGTTCCACTGGGGCCCTGTCCAGGGAGGGCAGTGGAAAGGAAGGCTTGGGCCGCCTTTGTTCCGAGCGGAAACGCTGGCTTCCCGATGGCAGCGGCTCAGAAACCATCAGCAGCAGGCCCAAAATCTTTGGGGTCACATTTGTGATCCGCACTCTCAGATGAGTCTCTTTTTCCCCACATGCCCCCCAGGCTTTTCCTGCAGTGCCCAGTGCAGGCTTGACCCCACTGGTGCTGCCCTGGAAGGCTTGGGCCGCCTTTGTTCCGAGCGGAAACGCTGGCTTCCCGATGGCAGCGGCTCAGAAACCATCAGCAGCAGGCCCAAAATCTTTGGGGTCACATTTGTGATCCGCACTCTCAGATGAGTCTCTTTTTCCCCACATGCCCCCCAGGCTTTTCCTGCAGTGCCCAGTGCAGGCTTGACCCCACTGGTGCTGCCCTCCTCAGCCCCAGCGCCACTCACCAAGGGGCAGGACATTTTGAAGTGGGTTTTTTTTTCCCCTTTTCCCATTCTTTCCCCTCTCTCAGAGGCCAGGGGGTCACGGCATTTCCATTTCCCCTTGGTGCCCCGTTTCCAGCAGCGGTGGTGAGTCAGCCTCGCCGCCCTCTCGCAACACCCACACCAGCTGGGAGAGTCCAGCACAAACCAACACCGCCGCCAGACAAAATCCCCCAGTGCCATCGGCACAGACCCTCCTCTGGTTTTTGGAATTCTGCTGTTAGGTGCAGCCACACCGCAGGTTTTGGGGTGGTTTTGGTGCGTTTTTGGGTCATTCCCAGCCCAGAGCTATGAGAGATGCTCTGCATTTCAGTCAGCTGGTCCCTGCTTGCTCACCAAAGCTGCAGGCGATTTGGGGTGCCCATTAGCTCCTTCCCCACTCAGCTCATTAGCCCAAGCTTTTAACTGGGGCAGCAACCAGAGGAAGGGAGGCAGCAGGGACAGGCAAGAGTCCCACGAGCATCCTCCTCTGGCAGGTAGGGAGCGAAGGGGATCCTAGCTTCTCACCACCATCAATTTTGGCAGCAAAACATGAGGGTTTAGCATTACCCTGGTATTTAAGTCTTTCTTTGCCTTATTGCTGCCTATGACCCCAAAAATCTCACTTCCCCACCCCACTGCGATGGCACCCAGAAAGCCCCAGACCAATGCTGGTGCTGCACACAGCCCCATCGCCACCTCCCAGGTCCCAAAATACCCCTCCAGCTCCCTCCGTGCCCTGGAAGAAGCTAAATACAACCTCTTTGGAAGCTCCCCGCACCTTCCAGGGAGCTGCCAAATCCCAGGGACTGTGACATCCCTCCCAGCTCTGTCATGGAAAGGCCACTTTGCTATAAATAGGGGCAAAGCTTCACCTGCCATCGCCCGTGGCTTGGGCTCTGACCATGGGGCGTTTTGGGGGCATGTTGGCCCGCACAGAGGGTTTTGCCGGGCACCTCCCCAGCAAAGAGGCTGTCCTGTCACTCTGCGTGTGCTTTTGTAACTTTTGGTGGGTTTGTGGTGTTTTCTGCGAAGTCCTGGTGATTATTCCTTGTGCTGATAATTTTAAAAGCTGTGCTGCAGAATCCCTTACCCACCCTGGGAAGGGCTGGCAGGGGACGAGCCAGGGCCACGCTGCTGCTGGCAGCACAGCGAGACACGGGGTGATCCCCTCCGCACGCTTAGGAGCTCGATATATAAAAGCACATGTATTTATGGAGCGGGATGTGCAGCGTCAAGAAAAAAAGGTCACAGCACAGCCTGAGCTGCTGCTGTCGCTGCTATGACCGTGCCATAAATCTCCCGCTGTGGCCGGGTAGCAACGTGCCAGTTCAGTCCCGTGTCAGCAGTGCCAAAAACCTGCTCCTCTCAGGATGTTGTCAAAAAAAAATTGGGTATTGAGTTTCTTTTCCAGCCCCCTCTGTGGCTCCTGGGCTCATTTGACGTTAGTTTTGCTGCTGGACAACCCCACAGGGCGCTGTGCTGCCTGACCCTGGCACAGGGATGCCCCTCACGTGGTGGGAGGATGGTTCAGCATGTGACCCTCTGAGAAACACCGTGATCCCCGAAATTTTATGAGGTGAGCGAGGGGAACCTTTGCACCACGTGGTTTTGTAAAGGTTGGTCTGACTGCTCCTAGGTGGTATTTACATGGGTGAGCAACATCAGCTCCCAGCGCTCCAGCTGGGGGTCGTCCTTTTCAGAAACAACTTTTTTTGGTGAAAAATCTTCATCAAAGAGTCACTGTCTGTCCACAGGAGAGGAAAACCAAACCAACAAACCCTGAGCCAGAACAAACTTACATTTGAATGGAAGGGTGTTTTTTTTTTAAGCTGGGTTTATCCCCCACACCTTCCACCAGGCCCTTCATTTGCCAAGCAGCTTAATTACACTTTAGTGAAAGCCTTTTCCCCCACTGGCTCTAATTACAGGCTTGAGTAATTGGGCTCATTTTTGCAGTGTGTTTGGAGCTGCAGAGCACTCGCCCAGGCAGGTGTGACCTCCCCACCTCCCTCCCTCCCAGTCTGAGCCAATTCTTTGTTTTCTGCCCAAAACCCCTCCTAGCTCCCAGGGGAGGAACAGCAGCCCCTTGCTGAGGTGCCAGGGTGCTCCTCCCCAGGGGACAAGCAGACACCTGGCTGGCTTAGGGCCTGACTCAGCATCCCCTGAGTCACAGCCCCGTGGCCTGCAATTAGGCTGGGGCGCAGCGGGATTTCCCCCCCATCATTCCCAAAACCTTCAGCTCCCACCGCAGAGGCTGCAGTGCCAGGGAAAAGCTTCCCAAAGATGCCAGCAGGGATTTCGGACCAGCTGGGAGGGGTTGCATCATCCCTCTCTGGCCCCAAGTGACAACAGGGAGACAGCAGGTTATCAATTAAGACAGCTTTTATTAGAAAAGTAAAAAAACCCCACCCCAACACAATTGCATAGGAAGTCCTGCACTTGAACATCAAGTGTATGAGTGTAAACTGTAACCAATGAAGCGCCCACAGCGTCACGGCAAGGGGTCCTGCCCTCCGTCCCCGCCTCACCTCATGCTACCCCTCTCCCACCATTCTTTCCTCTCATGATCAAAGATGCAACACAATTTTGGACCCCCCCGGCCTTCCTGGGAGCCTGCGCAGAGCTGCCCAGCTGCCAGCAGTGGGGTTCTCTCTTTGATCCAGACCTACAGCCCAGCAGTCACTCACTCCCACACGCACCCTCCCCCAGAAACCCCATTGATTACAATGCTCGTTACAAAAAACAAAAACCATGATTAATCAGTGGACCGTCTGCCCCCAGCAGCCCCGCTGCCACGTCCGGTCACCACAATCATCGACACTGTGAAGCGACCTCGGCTTGGGTCCCAGTCTGCTCCATGTCAGGGACGCCCCAGCACAGGTGGGCACCCTGCAGGGACCTCCGCCTGCCCAAACTACTTCCACCTACAGCCCTAACTACAGCCTAGC
>NW_010199196.1:22095-22737 GCF_000695765.1 Mesitornis unicolor
GGCTGGCGGGAGCCGCCACGCTCTAACCAGCTCTTTCCAAAGCACTTGGGTAAGTCACTTCTCCCATCAGCACTCCTCTATGAGCAGCTGCTCGGAGCTGTACAGCTTCTTCTTGATCACTCTGAAGCCTGTGCTCAGCTTCAGCGGCGCGAAAGCCGGCCCCGAGGTGAAGAGTCCCTGGATCTTGGGCCAGAGGCGGGAGTCCAGCCGGAGCACCAGGGTGAGCTGGAAGGTGGGCACCACAGCGGGGTCCACCGTGATGCGCCCCGCATCGTGGCAGGCCTTGCCGTGTTCCACGCAGAGGTCAAGGAGGGCCCCGCGCAGCCCGCAGGGCTCGCTGCAGGCCAGGCGCAGCAGCTCGGTCCTCACCTGCGCCAGGAGCTGGGCCGGCATGAGGAGTCGGGAGCAGCGCTTGGTGCCCAGAGCGAGGCCCTGTCCAGCATGGCCTGGACCACGTCCATCAGGTGGGCACACAGCAGCTCATCCTCTGGGTCGTGCAGCAGGTCCAGGTCCGGCAGGGAGGCCCGCTCGGCATACTCAGCATCTGTGGAGGAGACAAGAGCCAGGTCAGCACCGGGCCCACAGTGCGCTGGGGCACTGCTTGGGCACAGGCCGGAGTCCCATGGCCGTGGGGTACACATC
>NW_010199197.1:0-299 GCF_000695765.1 Mesitornis unicolor
CGCAGGACCGTCACCAATGACAGGTCGGCCCCGCGGATATCGTGATGACGCCCTGGCCAGTGGAGACGCACCCGCCGCGGCCAACGGACCCCCCCGCGCCTCCCCGGGAGCCCCTCAGCCACCGGCACCCGCTGCACCCCCTCGCTGCCCCCACGTTCTGCTGCTTTGTCTCCTCCTTCCTGGCCCTCCCCTCCTGGCCCCTTCCTTTCCTTACCTCTTTCCTTCACTTGAGCTCTTTTTCTCCTCTTTTTCTCCTCTTTTTCTCCTCTTTATCTCCGCTTTTTCTCCGCTTTTTTCTC
>NW_010199197.1:653-959 GCF_000695765.1 Mesitornis unicolor
TCTTTTCTTTTCTTTTCTTTTCTTTTCTTTTCTTTTCTTTTCTTTTTTCTCTTTTTTCCTTCTCTTTCTTTCCTCTTTTTTCCCTTCCTTTTCTCTTTTTCTTCTCATCTTTTTCTCATCTTTCTTTTGTCTTTTTCTTTTCTCTTTTCCCCCTCTCCCTTTTTTCTTTCCTCTTTTCCTTTTTCCCCTCTCTTTTCCTATTTCCCTTTTGTTTCCCCCTCTTTTCTCTCCCTCACCCCGGGTGCAGGCGGCTGCCCCCAGCCCCAGCCGGGTGGGCCCAGCAGGAGCAGCACCAGGAGCAGGGGC
>NW_010199198.1:0-4311 GCF_000695765.1 Mesitornis unicolor
GGGGGGGGCAGTCTCACCCCACTGCTCCTCCCTTAAGGGGATACTGTGGGGGAGAGCACCTGTGAGAGCTTCAGAGCCATGTGCACACCAGAAATACTTCAGTTTTGGTTCTGTGGACATCTCTGTTGTGGTCGGCTGGACTGTGGGGCCTGCCAGCAATTAAAATAGGATTAATTGGGGGAAAAAAAATTAAGAAATTAGCACTGTAACGTTCACCAGGGAAAAAGAGTGCAGGAGTGGCAGAAATAGGGGGAAAAAAGGTCTCTACTGACCGTCTCGATTCGTTTTACCCCAACGCAGCTGCTGGCCTTTCTGCAGGGGCTCTTCACCTTCTACCACCACGGCTACGAGCTCGCCAAGGACTTCAGCGACTTCAAGACCGAGCTGACCATCAGCATCCAGAACGTAAGTGTGCCCCGTGTCCATCCAGCAGCATCCTGCAGAGCAGAGCAACCCTTTTTGTAAATACCAGCACATCCTGTACGCAGCCTGCGTGGTTTGAGGAGGGTTTTGAGCCATTTTGCAATAATAAAAACCCAGTCCCGTGGCTGAGTGGGATCCCCTGGGCCCGTGTCCCCCTCGGGCTGCAGTGGGGTCCCCACGTTGGGTCCGTGCGTTGGAGAAGTCATCGCTGTTTGCGTTTGCAGACGCGAAATCGCTTTGAAGGAACGAGGTCGGAGGTGGAGTCTTTGATGAAGAAGATGAAGGAGAACCCTGACGAGCACAAGAACATCAGCCCGTACACCATGGAGGGGTATCTCTACGTGCAGGAGAAACGTAGGTGTGGGGCAGCGGAGCAGGGCATGGGGCACAAAACCTGATTCAACGGGGTACAAGATCCATGGAGTAGAGACGGGTTGGGATATTAAGGTGGGAACATGGAGCCAGTTCTTCATGGGGGGTTGAATCACTGCACGTGCTTATAAAAGTCTTACCCTCTAATAAAGTGGGGGTAATGATGCTTAATCCACTGGCAAAGTTCTGTGGTGTTAAATGATGGTTGAACATAACAGGTTGGTAGTGGGAGGTGCTGAAACTACCATTGCTGGGGATAAAAGCTGCATCTGCTCTGCAGGCCACTTTGGGACTTCCTGGGTGAAGCACTACTGCACGTACCAGCGGGAATCGAAGCGGATCACGATGGTGCCGTTCGACCAGAAATCGGGAGGGAAGGGGGTGAGTGGCCGCTGCGTTCAGGGGTCTCTGCTGGGGAGTGCTGCGGTGCGGTGCGCGCTCTCGGTGCTCAGAGGGGACCACAAATACGGGTGAAGTGGGACAGACTCGCCCCAGGCTGAGCAGGTGCCACTCGGGGAATTAACACTGTGCCTGGTTTAAAAAAAGAAGAAATACAAAGACAAAGAAAGCCCCCAAAGCCCCCAGATCTTTGGAAGCTGTCGGCTGAGAGCAGAGCTGGTTTCCTAAGTGCACAGAGCCCCTTGGATGTGGCTGTTTTGTGCTCCAGCCCCATATCCCGTGCCGGTGTCTGCACGCAGCGATGTGTAAGGACAAGCTGACAGCAGCTGCCCCTGGGCTGAGACCGGGCCTTTTGCCTCTGGCTTTTAGGAGCAGCTTTTAAAATGAATTTAATTTTAAATTCCGAGGCTCTCTTGCCTCAGAGCATCTTCATTATAACCCAGCATTAAACACCCCAGCCCTGTCATCATCAGCCGCTGCTCCGGGTTTCATGTGGCCTCTTCCCACTTCGTGGTTTGAAGTAGGGATCATTCCCTGAATTCCCCACAAGGAGTGGGGCAGGGAGCAATCTCAGGTTCCTGGGTCTGTTCTGAGTCCCTAAATGCGTTTCCTGGAAAAAATGGTGATAAAATCGCAGAAAAAGCGAGAGAAATGTGTGTGCTGGCAGGCACCGAGCGGGATTTCCTCCAGCAGAGGACAGCAGCGCACACGGATCCTGCCGGATCGCTGCTCCGCGGGGAAACCCAGCACGGCTTGGACGCCTGCACGGGAACAGAGCTTTGTGTCGCTCTGTTGTATAATAAACATTTTAAGGCATGTTTGCTCCCGTTAAGGGTTCTGGCGTGCAGAACGCTGCCAAAAATGCAGCCTGGAGTGCAAATTGACAGCCAGGTCTGTGAAGCGTTGTTCAGCGCTGGAAAATAAAGCTGACTTTGCCCAAAAGCTGCGATCCGGCACTCCCCGCTTGCCCGAAGCATGGGCCGTGCGGTGCCTAATGCGCGGTTTTCATCGTCTGCATTCAGGAAGGAAGGCTCCTCGTGAAAGATTTTGGATTAAACGTGGTTGCAAGGGTGAGAAGACAAGCCCTCACGGCAGATGTGTGAATGGGTATTTCTGGAGGGCTGGTACTGCCAAATCCCCCCAGGTTTCAGCACGTTCACGGAAAGCGCAGTGGGTGCTGGGGACAGGCCGGTGGTTGATGGGTTGTTCTCAGCCTTACCTGCGGTTTTGTCTCTTCTCAGGGGGAGGACGAAGCCGTTACCCTCAAGTCTTGCACGCGGCGGAAAACCGACTCGATCGAGAAGAGGTTTTGCTTTGACGTGGAAGCCGTGGACCGGTGAGTGCCAAGGGGTATCGGTCGCGGCCCCGTACCTGCGTCCTGGGGTGCCAAAAGGATGCAGACCCCGGGGTCTGTGCTAGGCCATGCGTAGGGAAATGCGATGCTCGTCCAGATCTGGCTTTTCTGGGAAGTCCTTGAGCAGTTTCCATGTTTCTCTTCTTCGTAACACGAGCGGAAAGCGTTAGGCCATGGAAACGCGCGTCTCCCTGCTGCTCCCAGCCAGGTGCTCTCAGTCTGTGGAGTCTCTGCTCCGCTTTACAAGGTGCCGGGTTTACTCAAGGCTCTCTGATGGTGTTTTAGCACTTCTGCAGTCTCCGGTAATGGTCACAAGTACGGAAAAGGTGCTCTGTGGGTGTTTTGGCAGGGCTGCGATGCCTCCTTCCAGCACTGGCCACGTGTTGGAGTAGCTTCAGCTTTTGTGCTGCTCCGCTATGAACCAGCAATAAATGCCAGTCCGGCTTCCACCTCCGGGCACTTGACATTTGCTGCTTTTTCCTGGCGGAGTAAAGTACTTTCTGATGGGATTTATCACGTAGCAGCTGGGCCAGATGTGTGTGTGGATGCAATCTACAGCACCTCGGAATGAGAGCTCGTTATCGCATCTAATTGGCATCGCACGCGGCCTGCTTATATAAACAGGAAGGCCAGGTTGCTATTCCAGGCCGCGTTAGTCACTGCCTCCCCTCTTCCTCGCTGCGGGAAGCTTCTGTGGTTTGCCAAACCTCGCTCCAAAGTCCCACGGCCACCGGCCGCTGCGGAGATGCCCAGGAGGTCTCGGAAAAACCCAAATTCATCAAAACCCGAGGTGTCGAACAACGCTGGGAACCCCGCGGTGCCTTTCCCTGCGCTCCCGCCGCGTTTCGGTGCCAGCGAGGGGTTGGGCTGATGGGGCTCGGTATGGGGTGAGATAACCCCGGGGCTGCCTCCTGCTCTCCTCCAGAAAGCTGCAGTGTTTCTGCTGACATGGGCATTTTTTTCCCCCCGTGCCCTGAGGATATTATTCTTTTTAATGCGAAAATCAAAATAAAAGTGGGAGGAGGAGAAGGCAGCCACCACAATAGTTTTCTTCAGCTGCCTCTGAGCCTTCCCCTTGATGTCGGGAGCCTGCTAGGCACGGGATCAAGAGCTGCTCCAGAAATGTGCCTGCTAAGTGTAAATAATGGCAGGGGAGCGGCACAGGCGGGGAAAGGGAGGAATTGCTCGTTGCATGCACACGTTCCTGCTGCGAGAGATTGGCCTCTGTGAGGGCAGGAAACGTGATCTGAAAGGCTGCTTTCCCCCCAACACGCAGGCAACTCTGCGTGGTTTTTTGGTGTTGGACTTTGTCATTAGTTGTCTACATTAATAGTTATTGCTCGGGAGGGCAACAGGAGGATAACGCTGGTGGGGGCATTGCTTTAATTTTGTGCTGGAGGAGATCAGCTCTGGTGTAAGGACTCGAGCAGGGGTGAAAACGTGAGCCCACGCTGCTCACCCAGGCGTGCTGACCACAAGTGATGGATGTCTGCGACCAGAGCTCACTGCAGCGGGGTCTGGGTCTGTTTTGGCACAGCGGAGGCGGCTGATGTGTGCAGTGGGCTTTTTGTCTTGGGTTGGTTTTCCTGTGCACATCCCTTGCTTCCTGGGGACAGTTAAACTGAATTATCCCTTCCGAAGTACGTGTGGGGCGACAATGTGCTGGGATGCGTGGATGCCTTCCCCGCTGAGGGGCATTGCTGCGCTCCTGTGGGTCTCGGTGGATTTTGGTTTGCGCATCCCACAGAATCACAGAATGGCTC
>NW_010199199.1:0-5036 GCF_000695765.1 Mesitornis unicolor
TTATTACTTCTTTACTTCTTTTTTCCCTTCTTGGTCAGTGACCTGGTACAAACATGAACTTCACTGAAGTCAATATAATCTATCACGTTAATCCAAGTACTCTGAACCAAAGCTGCCGTGAAAGGCTATCAACATTTGTGAAAAGAAATATACAATAAAACAAAGAGGATATTTAAACAACATCCCTTGTTCCCTCTCCTGAAAACATACATTAATATGTTCCAATGTACGCATAGAAAAATCATTAATTTCTCATTTTCTTCTCCATTCTTAACCATTTTCAGTTCTACTCTGCTATTAAGCAGTAGAATATTCAGAATTATATATAACCTGCTACATTTTCCTCATAGAAGAGAGCTCCTTTCTGTGTGGTTCAGAATCAGGACTTTATGAGCCAGCGTTCTGCTGAGGAAGCACTCTATATTTATAACAAATAGGTCCTTCTATTCAGAGATGTGCATCAGTGCAGCAGGAGCACTTCATTTTCTTTCTATTTTCTTACAAAAGACCATCTCTTTGGCTGAGTGTCATCATCTCTAGGACTCCATCGTCCCCACATCCTCCTCCCACACTCCCTTGACTCCCATTCCCTCTCCTTCATTCAACAACCCTGTCAAAGAATTGAGGAGGACATTCAAGAGTCAAGCTGCATAAATACACAGACAAGAGATCTTTGCTCCTTTGCACACACAAACCCCTGGATATTTAGTGACAGGAGAGCAAACACAGGATATACCCATAAAACTTGGACAATCATGGCAGACAATACAAACCCTGTCATGCTGGTTAACATTATCCTCTAGCCCTCACCAAAGCAAATCTTCTTCACCATCGTATACATATTGCACAGGTAATGAAATCCTGTGAAATCTCTTTTGGAATGAGAAACCTGCTAGCAGTGATAACCAGTGACCACCGAGCTGGGCTGGCTCGAATGCAGTGTTTCAGTGAATTTGAGCATCCGGATGCAGCAAAACAGTTGCTTTTAATTTCAAAACCAGATTTTTTCAGTGACCGGTGTGGCTGTGTAACATCATGCCATGGTGTGCAGACAAATCAATGCTATCTCTGAATAAGGGATTTTGGTACTTGAAGCAATAGAATCACAGAATCCCAGCATGGTTTGGGTGGGAAAAGACCCCAAAGCCCCCCCAGTCCAACCCCCATGTGCAGGGACACCTCCACCAGCCCAGGCTGCTCAAACCCCGTCCAACCTGGCCTTGGGCACTGCCAGGGAGGGGGCACCCACAGCTTCTCTGGGCACCCTGGGCCAGGGCCTCACCACCTCACAGCCAGGAATTGCTGCCCAATATCCAGTCTAAATCTGCCCCCTTCCAGCTTAAAGCCGTTACCCTTCATCCTATCAGGGACCACCACGTTCTGTGCACGTCAGTTCGTGCTCTGACACATCCCAAACCTAATGGGAGTTCCTATTTCACAGCAGAAAATTCTGTGTAACCTCACACATAGGTTTAAATCAAAATCTATAAATATATATAGATATAAATCAATATATTTGCTGCAAACAAGGTTCTATATTTGCTATGCGGAATTATTTTTGGAGTCCTAGGAAAAGCTTTGAGCTAAGCCAAAGAAAAGTGGTATTATACCACAGTATAAGTGTTTAGAAGGGTGTTATTCTATTAGGAACACATGGATATAACTGGTAAAACTCTCCTGGGTAAACAAAATATCTGAAAAACGTCAAAATCTTCTTAGGAATGCTCCTTCTGACTTTTATTAAAGTATCTGGCCACATATCATTTTGTTCATGTATAAAACGCTTTCATTAAGCCTAAAATAGGGATATGAACCCTTGAATCCTGGAAATCTCTGTCTAGTTTTCAAATTTCAAGTGATTTCTTATAATCTGGGACACAGTTTACAACTGAGAATTGATCCCTTCTGCTTCATCCCCATCCCAGCTGCACCGTCTGCGGTCTAAGAATTTTATTGACCACTTTTTCTCCCCTACCCATTACCATTTTCAGGATGTAATTATGTTTTGTGAGGTTTTGCGATTCCCGAAAGCTGTAGGATTACATCTGGAGCCACACTGAATAACCAGTTACTTTGCATTAATCTTACCAACTGCTGGTCAGCTCTGATTGCTGCATTTTAAGGGAACCAAGCACAGTTCAGAAGGATTTTTTTTTAAAATATCTTCTACTGATGAACTTATGTAAAAATAAAAAGCTTTGAAGTTAAAAGACGGTTAATAAATATATTCCATGCTGTGTGTGCTTCTTTTACATAAATATTTAGGAATGTATTTTAGAAAAGCCTTCTAATTGCTGGGAAGAACACTGAAACTATTTTAGCAGTACTGAGACAAACAGCATGGGCAATATGATTCTTTTTACTAACTTTGTCTTGATTTTCAGTCATTTCAATACTTGAGTAATTTGGTTTTTTCTTATTTTTTTTCCCCCAGAAGTAAAGGAGCTATTTTCTATGCACAGCTTTACGTTTGAGTTAAAAAGGTCAGGATAACACAAAAATGGTCTGGCCTTTAGTGGCTTGTTCCTGTGGTAGGCATGACCGTGCCTTCGAGTTCAACATCGCTCTTGGTCTACGAGTACAGCTCTAAATGATAATGATCAAAAGAGGGGTTTTTTTCACATTACAAAACAATGCAAAAAGTTTCTATTTATTCTGACTTTCAGATGAAACTGGTGCCATTCTAACATTTGAAATGAAGTGCATTACTGGTATCTGCCAACAGTCATCACAGTGGAGGTCAAAGACACACAGCACAGAGGGTGCTTGGTAAGTATGAGTTGTAAACCTTGAATTCCACTTATTTAAGGAACTAGAACAAACTTGACTGATAAAAGTGTAGAAAAAAGTGCAAGAAGGATTATGTTTCTATAAAACAACTGGTAAGACAGAGCCGGAAGAGCATGCAAGCATAAATTAAAGCATAAATGCTTTATGGACCAGGCTCAGTTACGAAGGCTCCGTGAATGCACCATGTGCTCTATTTGCACTGCTGCCCACAGCTCTGTGAGTTGGAATTCTATGGATCTCAGCTTTTCTCTCCTCAGTTTCCAGTTGAAAAGTGACGGAGAAGGCAAAATATTTAAAGGCAAAACAATGAAGCCATGTGTCATGTGGTTGCTATCACCTAATGTGGTCTTATTTTGTTATTTAGGAATACAACTCATTTAAATTCTGAGCTCCTGCGACAAGATGCCTGGCTATTAAAAATCAGATACCTACTGAAAACTATAATGTAGTATTGTAATGTAATATTTATGGTATATTTATGAATTTGCAATCCAGGTGAGCCTATAACTAATTTATTTTCAAGGAGTCGCACTTGTAAGGAGGAAGCTTGTAGATGACCCAGATGAAATGGAAGATGCTTGTGTTTTCTAATTCTCAGACTTCAGTCGCTACCAACAGCAAAATAGAGTTCAAAATTTCCAAAAAATGGTTAAAGCGTCTCCATTACATTACAAAAACTCCATATTAGCTAATTAGCTGAAGTAGATATTTGTTTTTAATTCTGGTCAAATTGCAGCTTAGCTGATAATATTATTTAGCTCCAAAAAGTTTTAATTTAGGTTACAGATAATATATTTCCTTAGACGTTTGTTCTGCACTAACAGCTGACTGAATGCAACTACTTTCTAATTCAACAGTACATTTAAAATTGTTTAATGTTCGGTGTATAAAGAGAATAAAACCAGGCACGCGACAGTGTTAGAATGACATAAATGTCATCATGACCTTCATGGATTTTCATGCAGCCTAAGTAATCCCTGTAAACCAAACTGATTCAAATGCACATCTTCAATCATCTCACTGCTGGTTTGCCCTCCGCTGCAGCTTTATAAATCTCTTTCTAATATATCTGTTCAAAAAAACCCGACAAGCCACCCACAGAAAACCAGTTGATGCTGTTAAAGCCGTAAAGCTCAAAATCAGAGAACTTGTCAAGGAGACCTGCTTAGATAGTGACACCCTGGACTTGTGCTGTAATTATATCGTAGCCTCGCCTTTTGGGCCACTTTAGCTAAGGTTGTGTCAGCATTTCCATTAAAAACCCCTGTTCCTTCCAGTTTTATCACTTGCTGTTAGAAATTCCCTAAAGGCTACATCTTGGAACACGAGATTTCATCCTAGGAGTGGAAACGTATCTCTATATCTGTAGATAGATATAAACAGGGCTTTGGAGATACAGAGAGTTTTCACATGAGGGTTCGATTACGCCCTTCCAAAAACCAAAGGAAGACAAGAGAAGTTTTGAAGCTTTACATATTTCTCTCTTTCATGGACAGAAAGCCAAAATAGCTTCCTCTTAATTAAAGTTTTGCATCTGTCATTTGCTTTTGTTTATCCAAGGGAAGAGAGAGAAGTAAACAGGTAAGTTGACTCACAGTGCAATTTTTCTACACACGTGGGCTGTGTTTTGCTATGAAAATGTTGAGCACATGTTCCGTATATATTTAGTGCACCATGCTAATAACAAGAGGTTTTGATTACATTTACAGTGCCAAAGTTTGGAGCCGGGAGAAGATACGTGTCAGAGGAAAATTAGGATTTTCAAGCTCTTAAGCAATGCTCGGTGTGCAATACAAGGTCTGCGCTGAAAAACGAGGAGAAGGAGCAGAGATTTCCAGCACATCTGAAAGTCAAAGTCACAGTTTGGAAAAAAAAGGATGGAAAGCCCGCATACTCTGGCTTTAATCTGAGTAACGATACAGCAGGAGTGCGGCGGGGCTGGATTCTGCATGGATTGTCAGACACAGACTATATGGAATGTGCTTATGGGGTTTACAGCGCATTGCAGACCCTTTCACCACATATTTGCAGCTACAGGTACTGCTGCCGGTTTAAAAATTAGGTCAGAAGTGATTTGAAAAATAACCAGCATTCACGCAACTGGGTGCTGCAAGCCCAACCTCGTATTGCTGTTTAGACCTAAAAATGAATGTTAGGAAATAGACCAGTAATATCGGAGCATACATAATATTTAATAATATTTAGTTATATATTTATCTCTCTATATATCTATATAATACATTTAT
>NW_010199200.1:0-10887 GCF_000695765.1 Mesitornis unicolor
CCGCTCTGCCATCATCCATCCACCTCTTTATGTCCTCATATCATTCATCATATGAATCACTGAGCTGATTCATGCAAATTGTAAGATAGGAACTGTGTTCTTTAAAAACAGTACAAAATATATTTTCTAAAGATTATTCTTCTCTTCACACTAGAATATCTTTGCTAATCTAAAGCTTCTTTGCAATTATATGTTTGCATCCTTATGAGAACTGTCTTTAGCAAAAACTGTTTTAATTTATTGCGATTTACCAAAGAAATACAATTGTTATCATAAAAATTAATCTCAAAATATAAAAATGTATTTTATAAATTGAATGGATCAGTGCAGAAATTTGATTAGTTGCAAATTAAGATAGCCTCAAGATGACAGGTTGATGGAAAGATTTGTAGTTTGATGTTTAGACAGAGTATTTGGAAGACTGTTTCTTATCTTATTCCAACATTGGACATTCACTTTGTATACAATCATTTTACATTATGACCTTGATTTATCCATTTAGTTAATTCTTGATCACAGACTCTTTTTTGTTGTTATTGAAACAACTGGTTCTTGTTTTCACTATGTATAATTTACGTCTCTTTGATATGAACTTGGACTGATAAATAGGCTGTGGAGGAGATCAGTATTATTCATGAAATAAAGTGTTAATGTTTGGCTGATTTCTTCTGACTAATTTAGAAAGAAATAGCCCTTTTACTCCACTAGATGCAGCCTTGTTGAGGATGGAAAGCATGTTTACCATTTTAATGTATAATTAAAACAATAAACAAATCAAATGTGTGAATTTTGACAGCAGTGGGCAGTAGAAGAAAAATGCATCTTGGGGCTTTGGAACTCTGTAGGGAATACAAGAACAAGCTGACTGGATAGTAAAGACCTGTACTTAACTTCACTGGGATCTCAATTATATGGTGCAAGTATGGAAATGATGAGTTGTTCTTCACAAAAATGTTCATGCTCAGATTTACCAGCTATAATTACCTTCTTTTCCTTCTTTAATACTTCTGTGCAGTGCTGGTTTTGGCTGGGATAGAGTTAATTTTCTTCAGTCACTAGTATGAGGCTATGTCCTAGAAAAACTGCTGAAAACAGTGTTGATAATACAGAGATGCTTTCATTAGTGCTGAAGCAGTGCTTACACAAAGTCAAGGCTTTCTCTGCTTCTCACAGCACCCAGCAAGTGAGTAGGCTGAGGCTGCATGAGAAGCTAAGTGGGAACACAGGTAGGATGGCTGACATCAGCTGATACAAGAGATACTCTATACCATATGATGTCATGCTCAGCATCTAAAGCTAGGGGAAGAAGAAGGAGAGGGGAGGATGTTTGGAGTTATGGCATTATCTTTTCCAAGTAACTGTTATGCTTCATGGAGCCCTGTTTTCCCTGAGATGGTTGAACACTTGACTGCCAATGGGAACGGGTGAATGAATTCCTTGTTTTGCTTTGTTTGTGTGTGCAGCTTTTGCTCTACCTATTAAACTGTCTTTGTCTCAACCCATGAGTTTTCTCACTTTTACTCTACTGATTCTCTTCCCCATCTCTGCGGGAGAAGTGAGTGATCCGTTGTGTTGTACTTAGTTGCTGGCTGGGGTTAAGCCATGACATGTCCTTAGAGGCTGTTCAGGGCTCGGACTGCCTTTCTCAGTACTTTAATCTCTAGGTGATAGCACTGATCTTTCATCAGTGAGGCAAAACAGGACCAATGGGAAGAAAACCAGGTCTCTAGATGTTACTTTTTTATATCATTTAGTCAAGGTAATGTATTTCTAGACAACACAATGCAATGAGTATTTATCTTTACCAGAGCTGTCTGATTTCTCCTTGACACTCCTGCTAATAAATTTTAAAAAGGGGAGGTTTATGATTCCCCTGAATAATTTGGATACTTACTTCTACACAAGTGCCCTTTTACTTTTTAGCTATGTGAAAATACATAAGCTGTCAGATAAATTATCTCATTCAAGTTTTCTGAAAAAGAAGAACCCACAGCAAAACATTTGCTACTGTAAGTTAGAATCAGTATGCACCTTTCTTAAGCTGGACTTTACAACTGATATGTTCTATCAAGAACAACGGCATCAGGAAGAGTTAGTGTTAGATATTCACTCATTTCACCATAGTGACTCTGGCTGGCATTGGACATCATTGCTGCTGTGTTTAAAAGTTTTGTATGTTCACCTAATTTATGTTGTTTTAATATATGCTACATCTGAGGTTAAGGTGGCATTGGTCAGAACAAGAATTTCCTACTGCATGACTGACAACTCCTTAGCAATAGAATCTATTTTACTTATATTATGGTCAGGCTGAGCTATTCATGACCTGGATTTGCAGCTGTTTCATTAGGAACACTTCATGCTGCAACATTTAACAGCCATACGTTATTCTTCTAGTTTGACTATTAGATGGAAAAATATTTGATCCTCACTTGTGAGTATTCCTGTGTATGTTAGTATTAATATCAAAACTGTTCATGTTGCAACACATAAATTGCCCTTTAGTTATATTAGAATGAATACTTGATGGGTATTAAAGTTCTACTTAGTATCAAGTAACATGTGCAGGTATAAGATGTATGTTGAGGAGTATGCTTTGTCAGATCAGATTTACTAATAAAATTATCATTTATTTTATGAGGCTCTTCTTTGTCTTCAGCTAATTTATAAATGGGCTTCTGTAGTCCTAAAACGCAGGACTAAATCTAATAGAGTATTTTAAGACACAACTTTTGTACAACTAGGAGCTACAAAAACATATGTTGTCTTTGCAACTACTGTCCATGGTTTCTCTTTACATGGCAGTGCTTTTTAACATATATTGTAATTGCAAGTACAGGATATTGTTTTACAACAGCAATACCCACTAAGCATTTGAAAATTTTCATGTTAGCTTTCTTGTAAAAAAAAAGTAAAAAGAAACTTTATATTTAAAAAAAGAAAAAAAAATAGATCATTTTAAAAGACAGACTTTCTATATTTTCACATTTAAGTACTCATGCATTTTAAAGAGAGGCAAAGTGCATGCAGTGTTTTATTCTAAAAAAGATTTTATTTTTCTTACAAATAAACTGACCTATATTTGCATAGCATTCATTACATTTTAACCCTTCCTTATTACCTTAAAATGGATTCATTCAGGCTTTTTAGAATTCTTTCAACGTATCCTGGTTTATCTACTTCCATGTGGCTTTATATATACATCAATTTTTCACTACATGAATTGTCTGCCCAAAAATAACTAAGAAGCTCTAATTTTTAGACCTTATCCCTTTTGAGAGGAAATGGGAAAGGTTGCAGGCTTATTTACCTTTTTCTCTCCTTCGACTGCACATAATTAATATGACTGAATTATGGCAGCAATTAAGTGCTCTCAAGACTTTTTGGGACTGGTTTTATGTACTTCTCCATGGCAGTGTATGCTAAATTAAAAACATCCATTACCCTGTGAAGTTTTTTTTTTTGGACACTACACTCATTTTCTTAAGTCTTTGTGTCACCTTGTGGAATCTGTCTCTTCTTCCTGATCCAATATTCTTCTAATATTCATAGTTCTAACATGATCCCAGAGATGTGCTTGATACTTGGCAGAAGTGGGTCATCATGGAGGGAAGGATTCGTTTTCTTCTTCCCAAAGAGTTCTGAGGATTGTGAATCTCAAGTACAGGAAAGTACAGGTTTCCTACTGGACTTTTTCCACTTTCTACTTAATAGCATATTTTTGATACTGCTTTTATTTCGTTTGGATAAAAACTACATGAATTTTTTTTAACTTTGCCTGTAGAAGACACCAAGTACATCTCAAGTAATAGAGGGTGATAGAAAAAGTTGTATTAATGGAACTAAAATGATCACTGTATATTGTAAGCGCACTGTTAAGCATGTATGCACCAGCAATTTAGAGCTGCACTTCTAACAAGGTGCAAAATAACATATGTAAATCTAATACAATATATAAGTGTGTCAGTCAGAGGTCTTTGCAATAGACTTGAAGGTGAATGTGTTTGCCTGCATGAGATAAGATGACAGAAAATAAACGCCAAAATAAAAGCTCAAAACCACAAAAACCCTTAACATATCACTATATACATACTCAATAATAGCACTTCAAGTAAAGGAAAAGATGCTGAGTTTCAAGGCAAAGTGAAGAAAACTCACTACTGGAGTAATCTTTCAGGCTGAAAACAGTAAAGTTATTACTTTATTGTGCAGTGAAACTTTTAATTGCAGCACCGCAGAATACATTTTATATCATTAGCATTCTTTGTCTCAGATGTTTAATTCAGACAAATTTATGCAATTGTGTGGTACTTTGGATTGCCTGGGTTCTGTCAGATTCAGCCATAGATAAGTATTATGACAGTCCAACAAAGCTGGGCTCTTTCCTGTCATTTTAGGTAGTAAAGTGAAAAGATCTGTTGATTTTCTAGTGAATTCTCTTCTCTGCTAATTGCCCCCTGAGGAGTAGAGTGTCACCAACAAATCCTACCAATTCTTGCATAATGATTAAAAATGGAGAAACCAAGACAGCTGAAGTAAAGGTCACTATATAATGTCCGTTCATTGAAACAAACAGAGGTAATCACAGTATTCCATCTCTTGTAGATATCTCATTGTGGGGTGTTTTGTTTTGTTTTTTTTGTTTTTTCTGTTCTCAAAAGCTGAAACTTTCCCATTTTTTAACACAGGAATTAATGTTCTGTTTATGAGCTTTCTGTATTGATAATAATGAGACATTCATGTCCTCTTCCTTACATGAAAATTAAATTTTAAGCAAGGCTTAACTATACTGTTATTTATAAATGACTAGGGAAACAGTCATTTAGAGAAAGGATAAAAACACAATAAGCAGAGGTATTGTGGAGGTATATGGTGATTATATGAAGCAGTCTCCTGTACTATGATAAATTTAACTTGATGAACAAAGTAATGTTATTTACATTAGAACTAATGTGGAGTAAATACAATCATGCATATATATGAAAAATATTGTCTGAAGAGGTCTTAGTTACACAGCATTATTCAGATAACCAGAAACTGTTGCAGTACAATACTGTTTCCCAGTTTCTACATTTCTGTGGTTCTGTGCTGTTTCAGTTTCAGCCAACAAAAAGTGGGAATTCTGATTTTTATTTTTACCAGAAACTTGATTTGGATTTGATTTGATTTGAATTTAACCAAATCCAGCAGTTTTCAGATTTTCACTGAGTTGAAATTTTTAGAAAACACTTGTTTCTGGGGGAAAATTATAATTGATTTGAAAATGGGAAAAAAGATCTTTTCTTTGGGAGACGAAGGAGTTTTGCAGGAAAGCATTGATTTTTGTTTCCTTGCTAACCCTTTGCAGCCTGGTTAGACTCATTCCCTGCTACTGGATTCCTCTAAGCCTGTCTCAAGTTTGCTCAGCTGCTTGAGAGTCCTGTTTTACTTTAACTGGACCTGATGGACCCAGTAGACCTTTCATTTGCTAGTTTCAAGCAGATTCAATCATCCTGAACAGACTAAACAATTGAACAAAATAAACATTAAACTTCTGAAAACTGAAGGTACTGAATATAGATACTAGCTGGATGACTTGTAACAGAAAGCTTGCTGAAGAAACTAAAATGTACACTGTGCGAGTACTACTATTAAACTGATTTCTTCACTGCTTTCGCGTGCCTCAGTCTGAATGTAGTTTCTGAGGACCTAGGTAACCTTGCAGAGATGATGACTCAGTTTTTGTGCTACCCCAACACTGAACTCAGGATCATCACTGAAATTCAGGACTGACTGTCGACTTCCTGTTTTAGCCTATAATTGTGAAGACTATACTGTGTGCTTCTTTCAAATGCAAATGCTTCCTCTCTGACTCACATCTCCCACTGAAGGTTTTGTCCTCTACTTTCATCTGGTTTAGGTGGCTTGTCTCAGAAGTTTTGTAGGGGAAAAATATTACTCCCATCTGGAATGACAATAGGTACTGTCTGTACGTGTGCTTACTCTCGTGTCCAGTATGTTTCTTCAGAAGAAACTGAGAAAAGTTTTCAGAACAATAGAACAAACAGAACAAACTGAATTTCAGAACAGCAAATTCTTTTTATGTGAAATTTCTGTAAGAACTTTTCTCACAAGCATGGACCTACTCAGAACCAGCCTGTGGCTCCCCTTCTCATGTCATCTTGCGGCTAACTGGTGTTTTTCTGAACAAAATAGCTCCCATGCAAAGTATCTGGTGAGGACATTGGATTTTGCATCTGTTTCACAACAGCTGATAGATACGATCAGTGAAATCTACACAGATTATGAATTTTACCAGTTCCAGGAGAGCACAGCTAGCCCTGCTGTGATAGATACTTCTGAACTGTAGAACTGTCTTTGAGGCTGCACCTGTACTTTTGAATAAAGCAGGAGCAAAGTCTGTTCCTTGGTCCTGGGGCCACATGGTATACTCTGAACCTTTCCAAATACATGACACTTGATCCTGGTTCTTTATTAGGCTGTTTGGAACTATTAGTCCTATAATGATACATATAGGCTCCTTTTCTCTCATGCATATGTACACACAAACATACACACATATATATCATGGAGTTTCACCTCCCCGTCTGCTGGCAGTGTTCTGTCATATGTGCTTGTCCAGTGGTGGTGAGAGAGAGCAAAAGTTAGTCACAAAGTCCAAGTCATGTACACCATGTAGCTGCATGCCTGGAAGCATGAAACTCAGCACTGGGCGAGGTGGCAAGCACTGGGTGAGGTGGCAACCATCACTAGATCTATATCTGGTGTTATCTGGATGCCTGGAGGAGTGTGAAATGAGGCGGAGGCCTCATGGTCCCAGACCCCCATTTCTTTTTGCCCCAAACAAAGAAGCCATTACCTCTACCCATGCAGGTGTGAATTAACAGACTTTGTGGCATTAACATAAGTGATAAGATTGTCTATAGCCATCCCTTGTCTATGCCTTGGTGATGTAATGCAGAAATTTGAGTAATAACTAAAGACAAACACCCCAGGTTGTCTAATCCACTCAGGCACACTCCTGCCTGCTGTCACGTACATCAGGGGATAAAAACCCTAAGATTCATACTAGAAAGGGGGAGTTACTTCGCCAGCCATGGAGTGATGAGAACCTTCCCCCTTGGTCAGAATGCTGGCCAAGGTAACTTACATGGGAGCCCTTACCTGGGGGGACAGGATGAACTCGGAATCATACCAATGACTGGATGGATTGACGAATTTGCTTTCTCTCCATCCCCACCACTTGGGTCACCTTGTGGGTAAGATTATTTACCTCAGCTAGTGCTGAGTGATATATTTTCCTCCTCAGGTGTATACTTCCTGAGTGCATTTGATATTTCTCCTCAGGTTCATTTTTAGGTTTCCCTAAGTGTATTCTTAGTTTTGCTCCACAGTATTTCTGTTCACACGGACTTGTTTATTTGCCAAGCGTCTGGGCTTACTGCGGGCAACTTCTTGTTGTTGTTGTTGTTAGTGTTTGTGTTTCATAGTGCATTGTTGTTGGTATTATATTAGTTATACAACCTTTAGTGTACCTGTAGCCTTTCAATTTATCACCAGCCATCCAAAAGAACCTGTAAATGTTGCTGTAAATAAATGATTACTATTTGTTCCCCGACTTGCATCTGTTGCATATTTGGTGCCAGCCTCACAAGACCGGATTTATTTCCCCATTTTTTGCAACAAGTGGTCAGGTGTTGTTTAGGTGTAAAATGGTGCCAGGGAGTATGCTGGCAATGGAGTGGGACAGACAAACAGCAGCACTGTAACTGACCTTGTCTGGCTTACTGAGTAGTGTAAACACAGACTCTGATAACTGCAAAGTCAGAAGCTATTGCAGTCCAAACTCCAGCCACAGTTTGTGGCATTAGGGTTTTGGTGTCTCCTTCTGTGGAGCTAAACACCACTTTGAGCCCCAGCTTCTGGGGTTGTGGTTTTGAGGAGAAGGGCTGGGACAGTCTATCTGAGCTCTCGGTCCAAATCAGACTTGTCAGGCAAAGGGCTACTGGGCACTCAGAGGTAAATAGGTGGCTTCTTGCTCTGAAGGTGACTAGTCACAGAATCACAGAATCACAGAATCACGGAATCACAGAGTCACAGAGTGTTAGGAGCTGGAAGGGACCTCGAAAGATCATCTAGTCCAACCGCCCTGCCAGAGCAGGATCACCTAGACTAGGTCACACAGGAAAACATGTCCAGGCAGGTTTTGAATGCCTCCAGAGAAGGAGACTCCACAATCTCTCTGAGCAGCCTGTTCCAGTGCTCTGTCACCCTCACAGTAAAGAAGTTTTTCCTCACGTTCACATGGAACCTCCTATGCTCCAGCTTCCTCCCATTTCCCCTTGTCCTGTCATTGGCTGTCACTGAGAAGAGCCTGGCTCCTTCCTCCTGACACTCGCCCCTTACAAATTTATAAAATGAATGAGGTCACCCCTCAGTCTCCTCCAAGCTAAAGAGACCCATCTCCTTCAGCCACTCCGCATAAGGGAGATGCTCCACTCCCTCCATCATCTTTGTGACTCTGCGCTGGACTCTTTCAAGCACTTCCGTGTCCTTCTTGAACTGAGGTTGAGATGTTTCACTAAGAGGTAGGAACTCAGTGCTATCGGGATCTGCTCTGTCTGCAACAGAGTACTGGCCAGGACTGTCAGCAGGTTATTGATTTCAAAGTATTAAATTAAACATTTCAGGCTCTCTGAATCAGCAGGTTTGGCTCCAATTGTATTTCATTTAATTAAATCCTGTTAAATAAATTAATCATTTCTGCAATATATTACCAGTTGGGGTACATTTTACATATTCATAGCTGTAACGACATTACTGGAGAGAAATGTAATAGGTCACAAATATATGCTTTTTTAATAGATATCTTTATTTTTAGGAGTTTTTTGGTTGGTTTGGGAGAGGGAGCTTTTTGTTTGATTGTGAGTTTCTAGTTTTGTTTAATTATTTATTTATTTATTTTATTTTTATGAGTTTTGTTCTCATTGAGCTGCTGTTTTGTACATTTCCATGTCATCTAGACAAGTGTACCACAAGACTGGCAGTGGCAGCTTTTTTACATACGTCAATGTAAAATTTTGTTAATAGTCCAGTTTAGATGAATTATTGGAACCATGCACGTATATGACTGTCTGTAGGATAATGAGTATTAAACAGCTTTTTACCACATTTTGAAGGGTAGCAAAACATTTTCTCTGTCACACAATTTTAGGGAATTTGGAGGGCTTTTTTTTATGTTCCCAAAGCATTCTAAGATCTTTAGGTGAAAGGTAATAGAGACAGTCAAAGCATCCATGTCCACCACCTCCAAAGCAGCCTTCTGCAACAGCCTTTCTTGGTGTGCTAATGACTGGCAGGGACCCAGCAACCATGTAATGAGCTGTGTGAAGGGCAGGTAGCCCCTGGAATTACAGAAGAGAATTGTGACAAAATAAAGGGAGAGATAAAACTTCTGTGACCTCTGCTTATGAAGAAAAGGACTGCAGCACTTGTGTATTGTAATCTAGACTGAATAGAATGGATCTTGACCTTAATTTTAGTTTTCTTCAGATGAAGAAAATAAAAGCATTTTGGCTGTGTTTAAATAAAAGAACAATGCTATTTTCAGGCATTTCATAAATGAGAATGTTCTGTGCCAAAAGAAAAAAGATTATACTAGAGTTGGCTATGCAGCAACCCCTTTGTTGTTTGAAGTCACAATTATTCTCTTTCAAAAGGATGTAAAACTTTTATATTCAGAGTTTCAACATAGCAAAATGACTGATAAAGTAGATAATACTAAGTAAAGCTGCATCATGGGACAAATATACAGTGCAAGAATGATGAAAAATTAATGGTCTAAGGAGGTCCGGAGATATTCTAGAAAAAAATATTCATAAATCCCCTTCCCTTTTCCTTTTTTCAAACAGATTTTTTTTTAAATATGTGTAATCATCTGTGATAACAAGGAATCTTCTGATGTTATTTACAGGGTCAGTAATAAAGCAAGAAGTCCTAAGCTTTAATTTTTAAAATCAGTGGGTGCCCACTGGACTTAGTGGTGCTGCATCAGTTTGTATGAGATCACAAAATATAAAATGGAAAATAGAAACTTAAACTCTATCAAATTTTACTTTTAAAGAGTAATTAATTTTTTTAGAATGTATTCTGATGGATGCTCTAGACCAGATTCTGTTCAGACACAATTTCAAATGTATTGCAAATCCCTTTAACGCAGTGCCACCATATCAGCTTAGAAACACGATTAAAAACCATTTGCTAGAATTTAATCACACTGTGGTGCTAGCTGTAGTATTTTCCATGTTGGCCCATTTTTACCCATTATACCAGAAGTTCTAAATTACAGTTGTCACTGTGATTCAGTTCATTTTTTCTGCCAGACCAAACCTTGACTGTTGAAGTAGAAGATCTTTTGCATAGGTGTGGTAGTAATGTGGCAGGGAACACTGGGTCTGCAACTATTTCTCTGACAATGTACCACAAGGAGAGAGAAAATCGACTGTGAAGAGACTGGGAGAATACTTGCTGTCTTTATTGTGACAATCTCAGTGTGGGATACATCTGGCTTTTGTCCATGATATCATAACCTTTACAAGATTTTTGTTAGTGATCACATCTTCTGTGCATTTCCTGTGCTAAGGAAAAAACAACTATCCTTCTGGTTTATACATTTCCAGTTGTTACATCCAGGACTGTAGTTAAAAGAGTAGGTTATATACATAGATTTATATGTCAGTGTTAGGAAGGAAGGAATTTCTGGACCTAAAGTTTCAACATGGAACTTCTGACCTTAGAGAGGCTATCTGATAATAGTCATCGGTTTTATAATTATCACCAATTGTTAGGCTTGTAGTCTACATTTTCTCTTACCTTTTGGTGTTCAGG